>NC_040244.1:14073964-14335673 GCF_001444195.1 Xiphophorus couchianus | reverse complement strand
AATACTATTCTATGACGTTGAAAATGTCCAAAAAACGACATACTATACTATGACATCGAAAATGTAAAAAAAAACATACTTAATACTATGACGTCGAAAATGTCCAGAACGATATACTATACTATGACGTCGAAAATGTCCAAACGATATAACTGTGACGTCGAAAATGTAAAAAACGACATACTATAATACTATGAGTCGAAAATGTCCAAAAAACGACATACTATACTATGACGTCGAAAATGTCCAAAAAACGACATACTATAACTATGACGTCGAAAATGTAAAAAACGACATACTAAATACTATGATGTCGAAAATGTCCAAAAAACGACATACTATAACTATGACGTCGAAAATGTCCAGAAACTATACTTAACTATGACGTCGAAAATGTAAAAAACGACATACTATAATACTATGATGTCGAAAATGTCCAAAAAACGACATACTATACTTTGACGTCAAAAAGGTCCAAAAAAACGACATACTATACTGACGTCGAAAATGTAAAAAAAACGACATACTAATACTATGACGTCGAAAATGTAAAAAAAACGACATACTATAATACTATGACGTCGAAAATGTCGAAAAAAACGACATATATACTACATCGAAAGTCCAAAAAAAACGACATATATACTATGACGTCGAAAATGTCCAAAACGATATACTATACTATGACGTCGAAATGTCCAGAACTATACTATACTATGACGTCGAAAATGTAAAAAAAACGACATACTATAATACTATGATGTCGAAATGTCCAAAAACGACATACTATACTATGACGTCGAAATGTCCAGAAACGATACTAACTATGACGTCGAAAATGTAAAAAAACGACATACTATAATACTATGACTCGAAAATCTCCAGAAACGATATACTATACTATGACACGAAAATGTCCAAAAAACGACATACTATACTATGACGTCGAAATGTCCAACAAAACGACATACTATACTATGACGTCGAAAATGTCCAACAAAACGACATACTATACTATGACGTCGAAAATGTCTAGAAACGATATACTGTGACGTCGAAAATGTAAAAAAACGACATACTATAATACTATGACGTCGAAAATGTCCAACAAACGACATACTATACTATGACGTCGAAAATGTCCAAAAAACGACATAGTATACTATGATATCGAAAAGTTCCAAAAAAACGACATATACTATGACGTCGAAAATGTCCAGAAACGATTTACTATACTATGACGTCGAAAATGTAAAAAAACGACATACTATATCTATGATGTCGAAATGTCCAAAAAATGACATATATACTATGACGTCGAAAATGTCCAACAAAACGACATACTATACTATGACGTCAAAAAGTCCAAAAAACGACATACTATACTATGACGTCAAAAGGTCCAAAAAAACGACATACTATACTATGACGTCGAAAATGTCCAGAAACGATATACTATACTATGACGTCGAAAATGTAAAAAACGACATATATACTATGACGTCGAAATGTAAAAAAACGACATACTATAATACTATGACGTCGAAAATGTCCAATAAAACGACATACTATACTATGACGTCGAAAATGTCCAGAAACGATATACTGTGACGTCGAAAATGTAAAAAAACGACATACTATACTATGACGTCGAAAATGTCCAGAAACGATATACTGTGACGTCGAAAATGTAAAAAAACGACATACTATACTATGACGTCGAAAATGTCCAGAAACGATATACTATACTATGACGTCGAAAATGTCCAGAAACGATATACTGTGACGTCGAAAATGTCCAACAAAACGACATACTATACTATGACGTCGAAAATGTCCAGAAACGATATACTGTGACGTCGAAAATGTAAAAAAACGACATACTATAATACTATGACGTCGAAAATGTCGAAAAAACGACATATATACTATGACGTCGAAAAGGTCCAAAAAACGACATATATACTATGACGTCGAAAATGTCCAGAAACGATATACTATACTATGACGTCGAAAATGTCCAGAAACGATATACTATACTATGACGTCGAAAATGTAAAAAAAAAACGAATACTATATACTATGATGTCGAAAATGTCCAAAAACGACATACTATACTATGACGTCGAAAATGTAGAAACGATATACTATACTTGACATCGAAAATGTCCAAAAAAACGACATACTATACTATGACGTCGAAAATGTCCAAACGATACTATGACGTCGAAAATGTCCAAAAAAACGACATACTATATACTATGACGTCGAAAATGTCGAAAAACGATATACTGACGTCGAAAAGTAAAAAAACGACATATATAATACATGACGTCGAAAATGTCCAGAAAAAAAAAAAAAAACGATAACTATACTATGACGTCGAAAATGTCCAGAAACGATATACTATACTATGACGTCGAAAATGTAAAAAAACTCATACTAAATACTATGATGTCGAAAATGTCCAAAAAACGACATACTATACTATGACGTCGAAATTCCAGAAACGATATACTATACTATGACGTCGAAAATGTAAAAAAACGACATACTATAATACTATGACGTCGAAAATCTCCAGAAACGATATACTATACTATGACATCGAAAATGTCCAAAAAAACGACATACTATACTATGACGTCGAAATGTCCAACAAAACGACATACTATACTATGACGTCGAAAATGTCCAACAAAAACGACATACTATACTATGACGTCGAAATGTCTAGAACGATAATACTGTGACGTCGAAAATGTAAAAAAAACGACATACTATAATACTATGACGTCGAAAATGTCCAACAAACGACATACTATACTATGACGTCGAAAATGTCCAAAAAAACGACATAGTATACTATGATATCGAAAAGTTCCAAAAAAAAACGACATATATACTATGACGTCGAAAATGTCCAGAAACGATTTACTATACTATGACGTCGAAAATGTAAAAAAACGACATACTATAATACTATGATGTCGAAAATGTCCAAAAAAATGACATAATATACTATGACGTCGAAAATGTCCAACAAAACGACATACTATACTATGACGTCAAAAAGGTCCAAAAAACGACATACTATACTATGACGTCAAAAAGGTCCAAAAAAACGACATACTATACTATGACGTCGAAAATGTCCAGAAACGATATACTATACTATGACGTCGAAAATGTAAAAAAACGACATACTATAATACTATGACGTCGAAAATGTAAAAAAACCGACATACTATAATACTATGACGTCGAAAATGTCCAATAAAACGACATACTATACTAGACGTCGAAAATGTCCAGAAACGATATACTGTGACGTCGAAAATGTAAAAAAACGACATACTATACTATGACGTCGAAAATGTCCAGAAACGATATACTGTGACGTCGAAAATGTAAAAAAACGACATACTATACTATGACGTCGAAAATGTCCAGAAACGATATACTATACTATGACGTCGAAAATGTCCAGAAACGATATACTGTGACGTCGAAAATGTCCAACAAAACGACATACTATACTATGACGTCGAAAATGTCCAGAAACGATATACTGGTGACGTCGAAAATGTAAAAAAAAACGACATACTATACTATGACGTCGAAAATGTCCAGAAACGATATACTGTGACTCGAAAATGTAAAAAAACGACATACTATACTATGACGTCGAAAATGTCCAAAAAACGACATACTATACTATGACGTCGAAAATGTCCAAAAAACGACATACTATAATACTATGACGTCGAAAATGTAAAAAAAAACGACATACTATAATACTATGACGTCGAAAATGTCCAGAAACGATATACTATACTATGAACGTCGAAAATGTAAAAAAAACGACATACTATAATACTATGATGTCGAAAATGTCCCAAAAAAACGACAGACTATACTTTGACGTCAAAAAGGTCCAAAAAAAAACGACATACTATACTATGACGTCGAAAATGTAAAAAAACGACATACTATAATACTATGACGTCGAAAATCTCCAGAAACGATATACTATACTATGACATCGAAAATGTCCAAAAAAACGACATACTATACTATGACGTCGAAAATGTCCAACAAAACGACATACTATACTATGACGTCGAAAATGTCCAACAAAACGACATACTATACTATGACGTCGAAAATGTCTAGAAACGATATACTGTGACGTCGAAAATGTAAAAAAAAACGACATACTATAATACTATGACGTCGAAAATGTCCAACAAACGACATACTATACTATGACGTCGAAAATGTCCAAAAAAACGACATAGTATACTATGATATCGAAAAGTTCCAAAAAAACGACATATATACTATGACGTCGAAAATGTCCAGAAACGATTTACTATACTATGACGTCGAAAATGTAAAAAAACGACATACTATAATACTATGATGTCGAAAATGTCCAAAAAAATGACATAATATACTATGACGTCGAAAATGTCCAACAAAACGACATACTATACTATGACGTCAAAAAGGTCCAAAAAACGACATACTATACTATGACGTCAAAAAGGTCCAAAAAAACGACATACTATACTATGACGTCGAAAATGTCCAGAAACGATATACTATACTATGACGTCGAAAATGTAAAAAAACGACATACTATAATACTATGACGTCGAAAATGTAAAAAAACGACATACTATAATACTATGACGTCGAAAATGTCCAATAAAACGACATACTATACTATGACGTCGAAAATGTCCAGAAACGATATACTGTGACGTCGAAAATGTAAAAAAACGACATACTATACTATGACGTCGAAAATGTCCAGAAACGATATACTGTGACGTCGAAAATGTAAAAAAACGACATACTATACTATGACGTCGAAAATGTCCAGAAACGATATACTGTGACGTCGAAAATGTCCAACAAAACGACATACTATACTATGACGTCGAAAATGTCCAGAAACGATATACTGTGACGTCGAAAATGTAAAAAAACGACATACTATACTATGACGTCGAAAATGTCCAGAAACGATATACTATACTATGACGTCGAAAATGTCCAGAAACGATATACTATACTATGACGTCGAAAATGTAAAAAAACGACATACTATAATACTATGATGTCGAAAATGTCCAAAAAACGACATACTATACTATGACGTCGAAAATCTCCAGAAACGATATACTATACTATGACATCGAAAATGTCCAAAAAAACGACATACTATACTATGACGTCGAAAATGTCCAGAAACGATATACTGTGACGTCGAAAATGTAAAAAAACGACATACTATAATACTATGACGTCGAAAATGTCGAAAAAAAACGACATATATACTATGACATCGAAAAGGTCCAAAAAAACGACATATATACTATGACGTCGAAAATGTCCAGAAACGATATACTATACTATGACGTCGAAAATGTCCAGAAACGATATACTATACTATGACGTCGAAAATGTAAAAAAAACGACATACTATAATACTATGATGTCGAAAATGTCCAAAAAACGACATACTATACTATGACGTCGAAAATGTCCAGAAACGATATACTATACTATGACGTCGAAAATGTAAAAAAACGACATACTATAATACTATGACGTCGAAAATCTCCAGAAACGATATACTATACTATGACATCGAAAATGTCCAAAAAAACGACATACTATACTATGACGTCGAAAATGTCCAACAAAACGACATACTATACTATGACGTCGAAAATGTCCAACAAAACGACATACTATACTATGACGTCGAAAATGTCTAGAAACGATATACTGTGACGTCGAAAATGTAAAAAAACGACATACTATAATACTATGACGTCGAAAATGTCCAACAAACGACATACTATACTATGACGTCGAAAATGTCCAAAAAAACGACATAGTATACTATGATATCGAAAAGTTCCAAAAAAAACGACATATATACTATGACGTCGAAAATGTCCAGAAACGATTTACTATACTATGACGTCGAAAATGTAAAAAAACGACATACTATATACTATGATGTCGAAAATGTCCAAAAAAATGACATAATATACTATGACGTCGAAAATGTCCAACAAAACGACATACTATACTATGACGTCACAAAAGGTCCAAAAAACGACCATACTATACTATGACGTCAAAAAGGTCCAAAAAAAACGACATACTATACTATTGACGTCGAAAATGTCCAGAAACGATATACTATACTATGACGTCGAAAATGTAAAAAAACGACATACTATAATACTATGACGTCGAAAATGTAAAAAAACGACATACTATAATACTATGACGTCGAAAATGTCCAATAAAACGACATACTATACTATGACGTCGAAAATGTCCAGAAACGATATACTGTGACGTCGAAAATGTAAAAAAACGACATACTATACTATGACGTCGAAAATGTCCAGAAACGATATACTGTGACGTCGAAAATGTAAAAAAACGACATACTATACTATGACGTCGAAAATGTCCAGAAACGATATACTATACTATGACGTCGAAAATGTCCAGAAACGATATACTGTGACGTCGAAAATGTCCAACAAAACGACATACTATACTATGACGTCGAAAATGTCCAGAAACGATATACTGTGACGTCGAAAATGTAAAAAAACGACATACTATACTATGACGTCGAAAATGTCCAGAAACGATATACTGTGACGTCGAAAATGTAAAAAAACGACATACTATACTATGACGTCGAAAATGTCCAAAAAACGACATACTATACTATGACGTCGAAAATGTCCAAAAAACGACATACTATAATACTATGACGTCGAAAATGTAAAAAAACGACATACTATAATACTATGACGTCGAAAATGTCCAGAAACGATATACTATACTATGACGTCGAAAATGTAAAAAAACGACATACTATAATACTATGATGTCGAAAATGTCCAAAAAAACGACATACTATACTTTGACGTCAAAAAGGTCCAAAAAAACGACATACTATACTATGACGTCGAAAATGTAAAAAAACGACATACTATAATACTATGACGTCGAAAATCTCCAGAAACGATATACTATACTATGACATCGAAAATGTCCAAAAAAACGACATACTATACTATGACGTCGAAAATGTCCAACAAAACGACATACTATACTATGACGTCGAAAATGTCCAACAAAACGACATACTATACTATGACGTCGAAAATGTCTAGAAACGATATACTGTGACGTCGAAAATGTAAAAAAAACGACATACTATAATACTATGACGTCGAAAATGTCCAACAAACGACATACTATACTATGACGTCGAAAATGTCCAAAAAAAACGACATAGTATACTATGATATCGAAAAAGTTCCAAAAAAAACGACATATATACTATGACGTCGAAAATGTCCAGAAACGATTTACTATACTATGACGTCGAAAATGTAAAAAAACGACATACTATAATACTATGATGTCGAAAATGTCCAAAAAAATGACATAATATACTATGACGTCGAAAATGTCCAACAAAACGACATACTATACTATGACGTCAAAAAGGTCCAAAAAACGACATACTATACTATGACGTCAAAAAGGTCCAAAAAAACGACATACTATACTATGACGTCGAAAATGTCCAGAAACGATATACTATACTATGACGTCGAAAATGTAAAAAAACGACATACTATAATACTATGACGTCGAAAATGTAAAAAAACGACATACTATAATACTATGACGTCGAAAATGTCCAATAAAACGACATACTATACTATGACGTCGAAAATGTCCAGAAACGATATACTGTGACGTCGAAAATGTAAAAAAACGACATACTATACTATGACGTCGAAAATGTCCAGAAACGATATACTGTGACGTCGAAAATGTAAAAAAACGACATACTATACTATGACGTCGAAAATGTCCAGAAACGATATACTGTGACGTCGAAAATGTCCAACAAAACGACATACTATACTATGACGTCGAAAATGTCCAGAAACGATATACTGTGACGTCGAAAATGTAAAAAAACGACATACTATACTATGACGTCGAAAATGTCCAGAAACGATATACTGTGACGTCGAAAATGTAAAAAAACGACATACTATACTATGACGTCGAAAATGTCCAGAAACGATATACTATACTATGACGTCGAAAATGTCCAAAAAACGACATACTATAATACTATGACGTCGAAAATGTAAAAAAACGACATACTATAATACTATGATGTCGAAAATGTCCAGAAACGATATACTATACTATGACGTCGAAAATGTAAAAAAACGACATACTATAATACTATGATGTCGAAAATGTCCAGAAACGATATACTATAATACTATGACGTCGAAAATGTCGAAAAAACGACATAGATACTATGATATCGAAAAGTTCCAAAAAAACGACATATATACTATGACGTCGAAAATGTCCAAAAAAACGACATACTATACTATGACGTCGAAAATGTCCAGAAACGATATACTATACTATGACGTCGAAAATGTAAAAAACCGACATACTATAATACTATGACGTCGAAAATGTAAAAAAACGACATACTATAATACTATGATGTCGAAAATGTCCAAAAAACGACATACTATACTATGACGTCGAAAATGTCCAGAAACGATATACTATACTATGACGTCGAAAATGTAAAAAAACGACATACTATAATACTATGACGTCGAAAATGTCCAGAAACGATATACTATACTATGACGTCGAAAATGTAAAAAAACGACATACTATAATACTATGATGTCGAAAATGTCCAAAAAAACGACATACTATACTTTGACGTCAAAAAGGTCCAAAAAAACGACATACTATACTATGACGTCGAAAATGTAAAAAAACGACATACTATAATACTATGACGTCGAAAATGTAAAAAAACGACATACTATAATACTATGACGTCGAAAATGTCGAAAAAACGACATAGATACTATGATATCGAAAAGTTCCAAAAAAACGACATATATACTATGACGTCGAAAATGTCCAAAAAAACGACATACTATACTATGACGTCGAAAATGTCCAGAAACGATATACTATACTATGACGTCGAAAATGTAAAAAAACGACATACTATAATACTTTGACGTCGAAAATGTAAAAAAACGACATACTATAATACTATGATGTCGAAAATGTCCAAAAAACGACATACTATACTATGACGTCGAAAATGTCCAGAAACGATATACTATACTATGACGTCGAAAATGTAAAAAAACGACATACTATAATACTATGATGTCGAAAATGTCCAAAAAAACGACATACTATACTTTGACGTCAAAAAGGTCCAAAAAAACGAAATACTATACTATGACGTCGAAAATGTAAAAAAACGACATACTATAATACTATGACGTCGAAAATGTAAAAAAACGACATACTATAATACTATGACGTCGAAAATGTCGAAAAAACGACATAGATACTATGACATCGAAAAGGTCCAAAAAAACGACATATATACTATGACGTCGAAAATGTCCAGAAACGATATACTATACTATGACGTCGAAAATGTCCAGAAACGATATACTGTGACGTCGAAAATGTAAAAAAACGACATACTATAATACTATGACGTCGAAATGTAAAAAAACGACATACTATAATACTATGACGTCGAAAATGTCCAGAAACGATATACTATACTATGACATCGAAAATGTCCAAAAAAAACGACATACTATACTATGACGTCGAAAATGTCCAACAAAACGACATACTATACTATGACGTCGAAAATGTCCAACAAAACGACATACTATACTATGACGTCGAAAATGTCTAGAAACGATATACTGTGACGTCGAAAATGTAAAAAAACGACATACTATAATACTATGACGTCGAAAATGTCCAACAAACGACATACTATACTATGACGTCGAAAATGTCCAAAAAAACGACATAGTATACTATGATATCGAAAAGTTCCAAAAAAACGACATATATACTATGACGTCGAAAATGTCCAAAAAAAACGACATACTATACTATGACGTCGAAAATGTCCAGAAACGATATACTATACTATGACGTCGAAAATGTAAAAAAAACGACATACTATAATACTATGACGTCGAAAATGTAAAAAAACGACATACTATAATACTATGACGTCGAAAATGTCCAACAAAACGACATACTATACTATGACGTCGAAAATGTCCAACAAAACGACATACTATACTATGACGTCGAAAATGTCCAGAAACGATATACTGTGACGTCGAAAATGTCCAACAAAACGACATACTATACTATGACGTCGAAAATGTCCAGAAACGATATACTGTGACGTCGAAAATGTAAAAAAACGACATACTATAATACTATGACGTCGAAAATGTCCAACAAACGACATACTATACTCTGACGTCGAAAATGTCCAGAAACGATATACTATACTATGACGTCGAAAATGTCGAAAAAACGACATAGTATACTATGACGTCGAAAATGTAAAAAAACGACATACTATAATACTATGACGTCGAAAATGTCCAGAAACGATATACTATACTATGACGTCGAAAATGTAAAAAAACGACATACTATAATACTATGATGTCGAAAATGTAAAAAAACGACATACTATAATACTATGACGTCGAAAATGTAAAAAAACGACATACTATAATACTATGACGTCGAAAATGTAAAAAAACGACATACTATAATACTATGACGTCGAAAATGTCCAGAAACGATATACTATACTATGACGTCGAAAATGTAAAAAAACGACATACTATAATACTATGTCGAAAATGTCCAAAAAACGACATAGTATACTATGACGTCGAAAATGTCCAACAAACGAAATACTATACTATGACGTCGAAAATGTCCAAAAAAACGACATAGTATACTATGACATCGGAAAGGTCCAAAAAAACGACATATATACTATGACGTCGAAAATGTCCAGAAACGATATACTATACTATGACGTCGAAAATGTCCAAAAAACGACATACTATACTATGACATCGAAAATGTAAAAAAACGACATACTATAATACTATGATGTCGAAAATGTCCAGAAACGATATACTGTGACGTCGAAAATGTAAAAAAAACGACATACTATAATACTATGAAGTCGAAAATGTCCAAAAAACGACATACTATACTATGACGTCGAAAATGTCAAACAAACGACATACTATACTATGACGTCGAAAATGTCCAGAAACGATATACTGTGACGTCGAAAATGTAAAAAAAACGACATACTATAATACTATGATGTCGAAAATGTCCAAAAAACGACATACTATACTATGACGTCGAAAATGTCCAAAAAACGACATACTATAATACTATGACGTCGAAAATGTCCAAAAAACGACATACTATACTATGACGTCGAAAATGTCAAACAAACGACATACTATACTATGACGTCGAAAATGTAAAAAACCGACATACTATAATACTATGATGTCGAAAATGTCCAGAAACGATATACTACGACGTCGAAAATGTCCAAAAAACGACATACTATACTATGACATCGAAAATGTAAAAAACCGACATACTTTAATACTATGATGTCGAAAATGTCCAGAAACGATATACTGTGACGTCGAAAATGTAAAAAAACGACATACTATAATACTATGATGTCGAAAATGTCCAAAAAACGACATACTATACTATGACGTCGAAAATGTCAAACAAACGACATACTATACTATGACGTCGAAAATGTCCAGAAACGATATACTGTGACTTCGAAAATGTAAAAAAACGACATACTATAATACTATGTCGAAAATGTAAAAAAACGACATAGTATACTATGATGTCGAAAATGTCCAAAAAAACGACATACTATACTATGACGTCAAAAAGGTCCAAAAAAACGACATAGTATACTATGACGTCGAAAATGTCCAGAAACGATATACTATTCTATGACGTCGAAAATGTCCAAAAAACGACATACTATACTATGACATCGAAAATGTAAAAAAAAGACATACTATAATACTATGACGTCGAAAATGTCTAGAAACGATATACTATACTATGACATCGAAAATGTAAAAAAAAGACATACTATAATACTATGACGTCGAAAATGTCCAGAAACGATATACTATACTATGACGTCGAAAATGTCCAGAAACGATATACTGTGACGTCGAAAATGTAAAAAAACGACATACTATAATACTATGACGTCGAAAATGTCGAAAAAACGACATATATACTATGACATCGAAAAGGTCCAAAAAAACGACATATATACTATGACGTCGAAAATGTCCAGAAACGATATACTATACTATGACGTCGAAAATGTCCAGAAACGATATACTATACTATGACGTCGAAAATGTAAAAAAACGACATACTATAATACTATGATGTCGAAAATGTCCAAAAAACGACATACTATACTATGACGTCGAAAATGTCCAGAAACGATATACTATACTATGACGTCGAAAATGTAAAAAAACGACATACTATAATACTATGACGTCGAAAATGTCCAGAAACGATATACTATACTATGACATCGAAAATGTCCAAAAAAACGACATACTATACTATGACGTCGAAAATGTCCAACAAAACGACATACTATACTATGACGTCGAAAATGTCCAACAAAACGACATAGTATACTATGACGTCGAAAATGTCCAGAAACGATATACTGTGACGTCGAAAATGTAAAAAAACGACATACTATAATACTATGACGTCGAAAATGTCCAACAAACGAATTACTATACTATGACGTCGAAAATGTCCAAAAAAACGACATAGGATACTATGATATCGAAAATGTCCAACAAAACGACATACTATACTATGACGTCAAAAAGGTCCAAAAAACGATATACTATACTATGACGTCGAAAATGTAAAAAAACGACATACTATAATACTATGATTTCGAAAATGTCCAAAAAAACGACATAATATACTATGACGTCGAAAATGTCGAACAAAACGACATACTATACTATGACGTCAAAAAGGTCCAAAAAACGACATATATACTATGACGTCGAAAATGTCCAACAAAACGACATACTATACTATGACGTCAAAAAGGTCCAACAAAACGACATACTATACTATGACGTCGAAAATGTAAAAAAACGACATACTATAATACTATGATGTCGAAAATGTCCAAAAAACGACATACTATACTATGACGTCGAAAATGTCCAGAAACGATATACTATACTATGACGTCGAAAATGTAAAAAAACGACATACTATAATACTATGATGTCGAAAATGTCCAAAAAAACGACATACTATACTTTGACGTCAAAAAGGTCCAAAAAAACGACATACTATACTATGACGTCGAAAATGTAAAAAAACGACATACTATAATACTATGACGTCGAAAATGTAAAAAAACGACATACTATAATACTATGACGTCGAAAATGTCGAAAAAACGACATATATACTATGACATCGAAAAGGTCCAAAAAAACGACATATATACTATGACGTCGAAAATGTCCAGAAACGATATACTATACTATGACGTCGAAAATGTCCAGAAACGATATACTATACTATGACGTCGAAAATGTAAAAAAACGACATACTATAATACTATGATGTCGAAAATGTCCAAAAAACGACATACTATACTATGACGTCGAAAATGTCCAGAAACGATATACTATACTATGACGTCGAAAATGTAAAAAAACGACATACTATAATACTATGACGTCGGAAATGTCCAGAAACGATATACTATACTATGACATCGAAAATGTCCAAAAAAACGACATACTATACTATGACGTCGAAAATGTCCAACAAAACGACATACTATACTATGACGTCGAAAATGTCCAACAAAACGACATACTATACTATGACGTCGAAAATGTCTAGAAACGATATACTGTGACGTCGAAAATGTAAAAAAACGACATACTATAATACTATGACGTCGAAAATGTCCAACAAACGACATACTATACTATGACGTCGAAAATGTCCAAAAAAACGACATAGTATACTATGATATCGAAAAGTTCCAAAAAAACGACATATATACTATGACGTCGAAAATGTCCAGAAACGATTTACTATACTATGACGTCGAAAATGTAAAAAAACGACGTACTATAATACTATGATGTCGAAAATGTCCAAAAAAATGACATAATATACTATGACGTCGAAAATGTCCAACAAAACGACATACTATACTATGACGTCAAAAAGGTCCAAAAAAACGACATACTATACTATGACGTCAAAAAGGTCCAAAAAAACGACATACTATACTATGACGTCGAAAATGTCCAGAAACGATATACTATACTATGACGTCGAAAATGTAAAAAAACGACATACTATAATACTATGACGTCGAAAATGTCCAATAAAACGACATACTATACTATGACGTCAAAAATGTCCAACAAAACGACATACTATACTATGACGTCGAAAATGTCCAACAAAACGACATACTATACTATGACGTCGAAAATGTCCAGAAACGATATACTGTGACGTCGAAAATGTCCAACAAAACGACATACTATACTATGACGTCGAAAATGTCCAGAAACGATATACTGTGACGTCGAAAATGTAAAAAAACGACATACTATAATACTATGACGTCGAAAATGTCCAACAAACGACATACTATACTCAGACGTCGAAAATGTCCAGAAACGATATACTATACTATGACGTTGAAAATGTCGAAAAAACGACATAGTATACTATGACGTCGAAAATGTAAAAAAACGACATACTATAATACTATGATGTCGAAAATGTAAAAAAACGACATACTATAATACTATGACGTCGAAAATGTAAAAAAACGACATACTATAATACTATGACGTCGAAAATGTAAAAAAACGACATACTATAATACTATGACGTCGAAAATGTCCAAAAAACGACATACTATACTATGACGTCGAAAATGTCCAGAAACGATATACTATACTATGACGTCGAAAATGTAAAAAAACGACATACTATAATACTATGACGTCGGAAATGTCCAGAAACGATATACTATACTATGACATCGAAAATGTCCAAAAAAACGACATACTATACTATGACGTCGAAAATGTCCAACAAAACGACATACTATACTATGACGTCGAAAATGTCCAACAAAACGACATACTATACTATGACGTCGAAAATGTCTAGAAACGATATACTGTGACGTCGAAAATGTAAAAAAACGACATACTATAATACTATGACGTCGAAAATGTCCAACAAACGACATACTATACTATGACGTCGAAAATGTCCAAAAAAACGACATAGTATACTATGATATCGAAAAGTTCCAAAAAAACGACATATATACTATGACGTCGAAAATGTCCAGAAACGATTTACTATACTATGACGTCGAAAATGTAAAAAAACGACGTACTATAATACTATGATGTCGAAAATGTCCAAAAAAATGACATAATATACTATGACGTCGAAAATGTCCAACAAAACGACATACTATACTATGACGTCAAAAAGGTCCAAAAAAACGACATACTATACTATGACGTCAAAAAGGTCCAAAAAAACGACATACTATACTATGACGTCGAAAATGTCCAGAAACGATATACTATACTATGACGTCGAAAATGTAAAAAAACGACATACTATAATACTATGACGTCGAAAATGTAAAAAAACGACATACTATAATACTATGACGTCGAAAATGTCCAATAAAACGACATACTATACTATGACGTCAAAAATGTCCAACAAAACGACATACTATACTATGACGTCGAAAATGTCCAACAAAACGACATACTATACTATGACGTCGAAAATGTCCAGAAACGATATACTGTGACGTCGAAAATGTAAAAAAACGACATACTATAATACTATGACGTCGAAAATGTCCAACAAACGACATACTATACTCAGACGTCGAAAATGTCCAGAAACGATATACTATACTATGACGTTGAAAATGTCGAAAAAACGACATAGTATACTATGACGTCGAAAATGTAAAAAAACGACATACTATAATACTATGATGTCGAAAATGTAAAAAAACGACATACTATAATACTATGACGTCGAAAATGTAAAAAAACGACATACTATAATACTATGACGTCGAAAATGTAAAAAAACGACATACTATAATACTATGACGTCGAAAATGTCCAGAAACGATATACTATACTATGACGTCGAAAATGTCCAGAAACGATATACTATTCTATGACGTCGAAAATGTCCAAAAAACGACATACTATACTATGACATCGAAAATGTAAAAAAAAGACATACTATAATACTATGACGTCGAAAATGTCCAGAAACGATATACTATACTATGACGTCGAAAATGTCCAGAAACGATATACTGTGACGTCGAAAATGTAAAAAAACGACATACTATAATACTATGATGTCGAAAATGTCCAAAAAACGACATACTATACTATGACGTCGAAAATGTCCAAAAAACGACATACTATAATACTATGACGTCGAAAATGTAAAAAAACGACATACTATAATACTATGACGTCGAAAATGTCCAGAAACGATATACTATACTATGACATCGAAAATGTCCAAAAAAACGACATACTATACTATGACGTCGAAAAGGACCAAAAAAACAACATATATACTATGACGTCGAAAATGTCCAGAAACGATATACTATTCTATGACGTCGAAAATGTCCAAAAAACGACATACTATACTATGACATCGAAAATGTAAAAAAAAGACATACTATAATACTATGACGTCGAAAATGTCCAGAAACGATATACTATACTATGACGTCGAAAATGTCCAGAAACGATATACTATGACGTCGAAAATGTAAAAAAACGACATACTATAATACTATGATGTCGAAAATGTCCAAAAAACGACATACTATACTATGACGTCGAAAATGTCCAGAAACGATATACTATACTATGACGTCGAAAATGTAAAAAAACGACATACTATAATACTATGATGTCGAAAATGTCCAAAAAAACGACATACTATACTTTGACGTCAAAAAGGTCCAAAAAAACGACATAGATACTATGACATCGAAAAGGTCCAAAAAAACGACATACTATACTATGACGTCGAAAATGTCCAGAAACGATATACTATACTATGACGTCGAAAATGTCCAGAAACGATATACTATGACGTCGAAAATGTCCAACAAAACGACATACTATACTATGACGTCGAAAATGTCTAGAAACGATATACTGTGACGTCGAAAATGTAAAAAAACGACATACTATAATACTATGACGTCGAAAATGTCCAACAAACGACATACTATACTATGACGTCGAAAATGTCCAAAAAAACGACATAGTATACTATGATATCGAAAAGTTCCAAAAAAACGACATATATACTATGACGTCGAAAATGTCCAAAAAAACGACATACTATACTATGACGTCGAAAATGTCCAGAAACGATATACTATACTATGACGTCGAAAATGTAAAAAAACGACATACTATAATACTATGACGTCGAAAATGTAAAAAAACGACATACTATAATACTATGACGTCGAAAATGTCCAATAAAACGACATACTATACTATGACGTCGAAAATGTCCAACAAAACGACATACTATACTATGACGTCGAAAATGTCCAACAAAACGACATACTATACTATGACGTCGAAAATGTCCAGAAACGATATACTGTGACGTCGAAAATGTCCAACAAAACGACATACTATACTATGACGTCGAAAATGTCCAGAAACGATATACTGTGACGTCGAAAATGTAAAAAAACGACATACTATAATACTATGACGTCGAAAATGTCCAACAAACGACATACTATACTCTGACGTCGAAAATGTCCAGAAACGATATACTATACTATGACGTCGAAAATGTCGAAAAAACGACATAGTATACTATGACGTCGAAAATGTAAAAAAACGACATACTATAATACTATGACGTCGAAAATGTCCAGAAACGATATACTATACTATGACGTCGAAAATGTAAAAAAACGACATACTATAATACTATGATGTCGAAAATGTAAAAAAACGACATACTATAATACTATGACGTCGAAAATGTAAAAAAACGACATACTATAATACTATGTCGAAAATGTCCAAAAAACGACATAGTATACTATGACGTCGAAAATGTCCAACAAACGAAATACTATACTATGACGTCGAAAATGTCCAAAAAAACGACATAGTATACTATGACATCGAAAAGGTCCAAAAAAACGACATATATACTATGACGTCGAAAATGTCCAGAAACGATATACTATACTATGACGTCGAAAATGTCCAAAAAACGACATACTATACTATGACATCGAAAATGTAAAAAAACGACATACTATAATACTATGATGTCGAAAATGTCCAGAAACGATATACTGTGACGTCGAAAATGTAAAAAAACGACATACTATAATACTATGAAGTCGAAAATGTCCAAAAAACGACATACTATACTATGACGTCGAAAATGTCCAGAAACGATATACTGTGACGTCGAAAATGTAAAAAAACGACATACTATAATACTATGATGTCGAAAATGTCCAAAAAACGACATACTATACTATGACGTCGAAAATGTCCAAAAAACGACATACTATAATACTATGACGTCGAAAATGTCCAAAAAACGACATACTATACTATGACGTCGAAAATGTCAAACAAACGACATACTATACTATGACGTCGAAAATGTAAAAAACCGACATACTATAATACTATGATGTCGAAAATGTCCAGAAACGATATACTACGACGTCGAAAATGTCCAAAAAACGACATACTATACTATGACATCGAAAATGTAAAAAACCGACATACTTTAATACTATGATGTCGAAAATGTCCAGAAACGATATACTGTGACGTCGAAAATGTAAAAAAACGACATACTATAATACTATGATGTCGAAAATGTCCAAAAAACGACATACTATACTATGACGTCGAAAATGTCAAACAAACGACATACTATACTATGACGTCGAAAATGTCCAGAAACGATATACTATGACGTCGAAAATGTCCAAAAAACGACATACTATAATACTATGACGTCGAAAATGTCCAAAAAACGACATACTATACTATGACGTCGAAAATGTCAAACAAACGACATACTATACTATGACGTCGAAAATGTAAAAAACCGACATACTATAATACTATGATGTCGAAAATGTCCAGAAACGATATACTACGACGTCGAAAATGTCCAAAAAACGACATACTATACTATGACATCGAAAATGTAAAAAACCGACATACTTTAATACTATGATGTCGAAAATGTCCAGAAACGATATACTGTGACGTCGAAAATGTAAAAAAAACGACATACTATAATACTATGATGTCGAAAATGTCCAAAAAAACGACATACTATACTATGACGTCGAAAATGTCAAACAAACGACATACTATACTATGACGTCGAAAATGTCCAGAAACGATATACTGTGACGTCGAAAATGTAAAAAAACGACATACTATAATACTATGTCGAAAATGTAAAAAAACGACATAGTATACTATGATGTCGAAAATGTCCAAAAAAACGACATACTATACTATGACGTCAAAAAGGTCCAAAAAAACGACATAGTATACTATGACGTCGAAAAGGACCAAAAAAACGATATATATACTATGACGTCGAAAATGTCCAGAAACGATATACTATTCTATGACGTCGAAAATGTCCAAAAAACGACATACTATACTATGACATCGAAAATGTAAAAAAAAGACATACTATAATACTATGACGTCGAAAATGTCCAGAAACGATATACTATACTATGACGTCGAAAATGTCCAGAAACGATATACTGTGACGTCGAAAATGTAAAAAAACGACATACTATAATACTATGATGTCGAAAATGTCCAAAAAACGACATACTATACTATGACGTCGAAAATGTCCAAAAAACGACATACTATAATACTATGACGTCGAAAATGTAAAAAAACGACATACTATAATACTATGATGTCGAAAATGTCCAAAAAACGACATACTATACTATGACGTCGAAAATGTCCAGAAACGATATACTATACTATGACGTCGAAAATGTCTAGAAACGATATACTATACTATGACGTCGAAAATGTAAAAAAACGACATACTATAATACTATGATGTCGAAAATGTCCAAAAAACGACATACTATACTATGACGTCGAAAATGTCCAGAAACGATATACTATACTATGACGTCGAAAATGTAAAAAAACGACATACTATAATACTATGACGTCGAAAATGTCCAGAAACGATATACTATACTATGACATCGAAAATGTCCAAAAAAACGACATACTATACTATGACGTCGAAAATGTCCAACAAAACGACATACTATACTATGACGTCGAAAATGTCCAACAAAACGACATAGTATACTATGACGTCGAAAATGTCCAGAAACGATATACTGTGACGTCGAAAATGTAAAAAAACGACATACTATAATACTATGACGTCGAAAATGTCCAACAAACGAATTACTATACTATGACGTCGAAAATGTCCAAAAAAACGACATAGTATACTATGATATCGAAAATGTCCAACAAAACGACATACTATACTATGACGTCAAAAAGGTCCAAAAAACGATATACTATACTATGACGTCGAAAATGTAAAAAAACGACATACTATAATACTATGATTTCGAAAATGTCCAAAAAAACGACATAATATACTATGACGTCGAAAATGTCGAACAAAACGACATACTATACTATGACGTCAAAAAGGTCCAAAAAACGACATATATACTATGACGTCGAAAATGTCCAACAAAACGACATACTATACTATGACGTCAAAAAGGTCCAACAAAACGACATACTATACTATGACGTCGAAAATGTCCAACAAAACGACATACTATACTATGACGTCGAAAATGTCCAGAAACGATATACTGTGACGTCGAAAATGTCCAGAAACGATATACTGTGACGTCGAAAATGTCCAGAAGCGATATACTATACTATGACGTCGAAAATGTAAAAAAACGACATACTATAATACTATGATGTCGAAAATGTCCAAAAAACGACATACTATACTATGACGTCAAAAAGGTCCAAAAAACGATATACTATACTATGACGTCGAAAATGTAAAAAAACGACATACTATAATACTATGTCGAAAATGTAAAAAAACGACATACTATAATACTATGACGTCGAAAATGTCCAGAAACGATATACTATACTATGACGTCGAAAATGTCCAGAAACGATATACTGTGACGTCGAAAATGTAAAAAAACGACATACTATAATACTATGATGTCGAAAATGTCCAAAAACGACATACTATACTATGACGTCGAAAATGTCAAACAAACGACATACTATACTATGACGTCGAAAATGTCCAGAAACGATATACTGTGACGTCGAAAATGTAAAAAAACGACATACTATAATACTATGATGTCGAAAATGTCCAAAAAAACGACATACTATACTATGACGTCGAAAATGTCAAACGACATACTATACTATGACGTCGAAAATGTCCAGAAACGATATACTGTGACGTCGAAAATGTAAAAAAAAACGACATACTATAATACTATGATGTCGAAAATGTCCAAAAAACGACATACTATACTATGACGTCGAAAATGTCCAAAAAACGACATACTATAATACTATGACGTCGAAAATGTCCAAAAAACGACATACTATACTATGACGTCGAAAATGTCCAGAAACGATATACTGTGACGTCGAAAATGTAAAAAAACGACATACTATAATACTATGATGTCGAAAATGTCCAAAAAACGAC
Source organism: Xiphophorus couchianus (assembly GCF_001444195.1). Lineage (NCBI taxonomy): Eukaryota > Metazoa > Chordata > Actinopteri > Cyprinodontiformes > Poeciliidae > Xiphophorus > Xiphophorus couchianus. The sequence goes on along the minus strand of NC_040244.1, from coordinate 14,313,725 downwards.
ATACTATACTATGACGTCGAAAATGTCCAAAAAAACGACATACTATACTATGACGTCAAAAAGGTCCAAAAAAACGACATACTATACTATGACGTCGAAAATGTAAAACGACATACTATACTATGACATCGAAAAGGTCCAAAAAAACGACATATATACTATGACGTCGAAAATGTCCAGAAACGATATACTATACTATGACGTCGAAAATGTAAAAAAACGACATACTATAATACTATGACGTCGAAAATGTAAAAAAACGACATACTATAATACTATGACATCGAAAAGGTCCAAAAAAACGACATATATACTATGACGTCGAAAATGTCCAGAAACGATATACTATACTATGACGTCGAAAATGTCCAGAAACGATATACTATTCTATGACGTCGAAAATGTCCAAAAAACGACATACTATACTATGACATCGAAAATGTAAAAAAAAGACATACTATAATACTATGACGTCGAAAATGTCCAAAAAACGACATACTATACTATGACGTCGAAAATGTCCAGAAACGATATACTGTGACGTCGAAAATGTAAAAAAACGACATACTATAATACTATGATGTCGAAAATGTCCAAAAAACGACATACTATACTATGACGTCGAAAATGTCCAAAAAACGACATACTATAATACTATGACGTCGAAAATGTAAAAAAACGACATACTATAATACTATGATGTCGAAAATGTCCAAAAAACGACATACTATACTATGACGTCGAAAATGTCCAGAAACGATATACTATACTATGACGTCGAAAATGTCCAGAAACGATATACTATACTATGACGTCGAAAATGTAAAAAAACGACATACTATAATACTATGATGTCGAAAATGTCCAAAAAACGACATACTATACTATGACGTCGAAAATGTCCAGAAACGATATACTATACTATGACGTCGAAAATGTAAAAAAACGACATACTATAATACTATGACGTCGAAAATGTCCAGAAACGATATACTATACTATGACATCGAAAATGTCCAAAAAAACGACATACTATACTATGACGTCGAAAATGTCCAACAAAACGACATACTATACTATGACGTCGAAAATGTCCAACAAAACGACATAGTATACTATGACGTCGAAAATGTCCAGAAACGATATACTGTGACGTCGAAAATGTAAAAAAACGACATACTATAATACTATGACGTCGAAAATGTCCAGAAACGATATACTATACTATGACATCGAAAATGTCCAAAAAAACGACATACTATACTATGACGTCAAAAAGGTCCAAAAAACGATATACTATACTATGACGTCGAAAATGTAAAAAAACGACATACTATAATACTATGATTTCGAAAATGTCCAAAAAAACGACATAATATACTATGACGTCGAAAATGTCGAACAAAACGACATACTATACTATGACGTCAAAAAGGTCCAAAAAACGACATATATACTATGACGTCGAAAATGTCCAACAAAACGACATACTATACTATGACGTCAAAAAGGTCCAACAAAACGACATACTATACTATGACGTCGAAAATGTCCAACAAAACGACATACTATACTATGACGTCGAAAATGTCCAGAAACGATATACTGTGACGTCGAAAATGTCCAGAAACGATATACTGTGACGTCGAAAATGTCCAGAAACGATATACTATACTATGACGTCGAAAATGTCCAGAAACGATATACTATACTATGACGTCGAAAATGTAAAAAAACGACATACTATAATACTATGATGTCGAAAATGTCCAAAAAACGACATACTATAATACTATGACGTCGAAAATGTCCAGAAACGATATACTATACTATGACATCGAAAATGTCCAAAAAAACGACATATATACTATGACGTCGAAAATGTCCAGAAACGATATACTGTGGCGTCGAAAATGTAAAAAAACGACATACTATAATACTATGATGTCGAAAATGTCCAAAAAACGACATACTATACTATGACGTCGAAAATGTCCAGAAACGATATACTGTGACGTCGAAAATGTAAAAAAACGACATACTATAATACTATGATGTCGAAAATGTCCAAAAAACGACATACTATACTATGACGTCGAAAATGTCCAGAAACGATATACTATACTATGACGTCGAAAATGTAAAAAAACGACATACTATAATACTATGACGTCGAAAATGTAAAAAAACGACATAGTATACTATGACATCGAAAAGGTCCAAAAAAACGACATATATACTATGACGTCGAAAATGTCCAGAAACGATATACTATACTATGACGTCGAAAATGTCCAGAAACGATATACTATACTATGACGTCGAAAATGTAAAAAAACGACATACTATACTATGACGTCGAAAATGTAAAAAAACGACATACTATAATACTATGATGTCGAAAATGTCCAAAAAACGACATACTATACTATGACGTCGAAAATGTCCAGAAACGATATACTATACTATGACGTCGAAAATGTAAAAAAACGACATACTATAATACTATGACGTCGAAAATGTCCAGAAACGATATACTATACTATGACATCGAAAATGTCCAAAAAAACGACATACTATACTATGACGTCGAAAATGTCCAACAAAACGACATACTATACTATGACGTCGAAAATGTCCAACAAAACGACATACTATACTATGACGTCGAAAATGTCCAGAAACGATATACTGTGACGTCGAAAATGTAAAAAAACGACATACTATAATACTATGACGTCGAAAATGTCCAACAAACGACATACTATACTATGACGTCGAAAATGTCCAAAAAAACGACATAGTATACTATATCGAAAAGTTCCAAAAAAACGACATATATACTATGATGTCGAAAATGTCCAGAAACGATATACTATACTATGACGTCGAAAATGTAAAAAAACGACATACTATAATACTATGATGTCGAAAATGTCCAAAAAAACGACATACTATACTATGACGTCAAAAAGGTCCAAAAAACGATATACTATACTATGACGTCGAAAATGTAAAAAAACGACATACTATAATACTATGATGTCGAAAATGTCCAAAAAAATGACATAATATACTATGACGTCGAAAATGTCGAACAAAACGACATACTATACTATGACGTCAAAAAGGTCCAAAAAACGACATATATACTATGACGTCGAAAATGTCCAACAAAACGACATACTATACTATGACGTCAAAAAGGTCCAACAAAACGACATACTATACTATGACGTCGAAAATGTCCAGAAACGATATACTGTGACGTCGAAAATGTCCAGAAACGATATACTATACTATGACGTCGAAAATGTAAAAAAACGACATACTATAATACTATGATGTCGAAAATGTCCAAAAAAAACGACATAATATACTATAATGTCGAAAATGTCCAAAAAAACGACATAATATACTATGACGTCGAAAATGTCCAACAAAACGACATACTATACTATGACGTCAAAAAGGTCCAAAAAACGACATACTATACTATGACGTCAAAAAGGTCCAAAAAACGATATACTATACTATGACGTCGAAAATGTAAAAAAACGACATACTATAATACTATGATGTCGAAAATGTCCAGAAACGATATACTATACTATGACGTCGAAAATGTAAAAAAACGACATACTATAATACTATGTCGAAAATGTAAAAAAACGACATACTATAATACTATGACGTCGAAAATGTCCAGAAACGATATACTATACTATGACGTCGAAAATGTCCAGAAACGATATACTGTGACGTCGAAAATGTAAAAAAACGACATACTATAATACTATGATGTCGAAAATGTCCATAAAACGACATACTATACTATGACGTCGAAAATGTCCAAAAAACGACATACTATAATACTATGACGTCGAAAATGTCCAAAAAACGACATACTATACTATGACGTCGAAAATGTCCAGAAACGATATACTGTGACGTCGAAAATGTAAAAAAACGACATACTATAATACTATGATGTCGAAAATGTCCAAAAAACGACATACTATACTATGACGTCGAAAATGTCCAAAAAAACGACATACTATACTATGACGTCAAAAAGGTCCAAAAAAACGACATACTATACTATGACGTCGAAAATGTCCAGAAACGATATACTATACTATGACGTCGAAAATGTCCAGAAACGATATACTATACTATGACGTCGAAAATGTAAAAAAACGACATACTATAATACTATGATGTCGAAAATGTCCAAAAAACGACATACTATAATACTATGACGTCGAAAATGTCCAGAAACGATATACTATACTATGACATCGAAAATGTCCAAAAAAACGACATATATACTATGACGTCGAAAATGTCCAGAAACGATATACTGTGGCGTCGAAAATGTAAAAAAACGACATACTATAATACTATGATGTCGAAAATGTCCAAAAAACGACATACTATACTATGACGTCGAAAATGTCCAAAAAACGACATACTATAATACTATGACGTCGAAAATGTCAAACAAACGACATACTATACTATGACGTCGAAAATGTCCAGAAACGATATACTGTGACGTCGAAAATGTAAAAAAACGACATACTATAATACTATGATGTCGAAAATGTCCAAAAAACGACATACTATACTATGACGTCGAAAATGTCCAGAAACGATATACTATACTATGACGTCGAAAATGTAAAAAAACGACATACTATAATACTATGACGTCGAAAATGTAAAAAAAACGACATAGTATACTATGACATCGAAAAGGTCCAAAAAAACGACATATATACTATGACGTCGAAAATGTCCAGAAACGATATACTATACTATGACGTCGAAAATGTCCAGAAACGATATACTATACTATGACGTCGAAAATGTAAAAAAACGACATACTATACTATGACGTCGAAAATGTAAAAAAAACGACATACTATAATACTATGATGTCGAAAATGTCCAAAAAACGACATACTATACTATGACGTCGAAAATGTCCAGAAACGATATACTATACTATGACGTCGAAAATGTAAAAAAACGACATACTATAATACTATGACGTTGAAAATGTCCAGAAACGATATACTATACTATGACATCGAAAATGTCCAAAAAAACGACATACTATACTATGACGTCGAAAATGTCCAACAAAACGACATACTATACTATGACGTCGAAAATGTCCAACAAAACGACATACTATACTATGACGTCGAAAATGTCCAGAAACGATATACTGTGACGTCGAAAATGTAAAAAAACGACATACTATAATACTATGACGTCGAAAATGTCCAACAAACGACATACTATACTATGACGTCGAAAATGTCCAAAAAAACGACATTGTATACTATATCGAAAAGTTCCAAAAAAACCACATATATACTATGATGTCGAAAATGTCCAGAAACGATATACTATACTATGACGTCAAAAAGGTCCAAAAAACGATATACTATACTATGACGTCGAAAATGTAAAAAAACGACATACTATAATACTATGATGTCGAAAATGTCCAAAAAAATGACATAATATACTATGACGTCGAAAATGTCGAACAAAACGACATACTATACTATGACGTCAAAAAGGTCCAAAAAACGACATATATACTATGACGTCGAAAATGTCCAACAAAACGACATACTATACTATGACGTCAAAAAGGTCCAACAAAACGACATACTATACTATGACGTCGAAAATGTCCAGAAACGATATACTGTGACGTCGAAAATGTCCAGAAACGATATACTGTGACGTCGAAAATGTCCAGAAACGATATACTATACTATGACGTCGAAAATGTAAAAAAACGACATACTATAATACTATGATGTCGAAAATGTCCAAAAAAACGACATAATATACTATGATGTCGAAAATGTCCAAAAAAACGACATAATATACTATGACGTCGAAAATGTCCAACAAAACGACATACTATACTATGACGTCAAAAAGGTCCAAAAAACGATATACTATACTATGACGTCGAAAATGTAAAAAAACGACATACTATAATACTATGATGTCGAAAATGTCCAGAAACGATATACTATACTATGACGTCGAAAATGTAAAAAAACGACATACTATAATACTATGTCGAAAATGTAAAAAAACGACATACTATAATACTATGACGTCGAAAATGTCCAGAAACGATATACTATACTATGACGTCGAAAATGTCCAGAAACGATATACTGTGACGTCGAAAATGTAAAAAAACGACATACTATAATACTATGATGTCGAAAATGTCCAAAAAACGACATACTATACTATGACGTCGAAAATGTCCAAAAAACGACATACTATAATACTATGACGTCGAAAATGTCCAAAAAACGACATACTATACTATGACGTCGAAAATGTCCAGAAACGATATACTGTGACGTCGAAAATGTAAAAAAACGACATACTATAATACTATGATGTCGAAAATGTCCAAAAAAACGACATACTATACTATGACGTCGAAAATGTCCAAAAAAAACGACATACTATACTATGACGTCAAAAAGGTCCAAAAAAACGACATACTATACTATGACGTCGAAAATGTAAAACGACATACTATACTATGACATCGAAAAGGTCCAAAAAAACGACATATATACTATGACGTCGAAAATGTCCAGAAACGATATACTATACTATGACGTCGAAAATGTAAAAAAACGACATACTATAATACTATGACGTCGAAAATGTAAAAAAACGACATACTATAATACTATGACATCGAAAAGGTCCAAAAAAACGACATATATACTATGACGTCGAAAATGTCCAGAAACGATATACTATACTATGACGTCGAAAATGTCCAGAAACGATATACTATACTATGACGTCGAAAATGTAAAAAAACGACATACTATAATACTTTGACGTCGAAAATGTAAAAAAACGACATACTATAATACTATGACGTCGAAACTGTCCAGAAACGATATACTATACTATGACGTCGAAAATGTAAAAAAACGACATACTATAATACTATGATGTCGAAAATGTCCAAAAAACGACATACTATACTATGACGTCGAAAATGTCCAAAAAACGACATACTATAATACTATGACGTCGAAAATGTCCAAAAAACGACATACTATACTATGACGTCGAAAATGTCCAGAAACGATATACTGTGACGTCGAAAATGTAAAAAAACGACATACTATAATACTATGATGTCGAAAATGTCCAAAAAACGACATACTATACTATGACGTCGAAAATGTCCAAAAAAACGACATACTATACTATGACGTCAAAAAGGTCCAAAAAAACGACATACTATACTATGACGTCGAAAATGTCCAGAAACGATATACTATACTATGACGTCGAAAATGTAAAAAAACGACATACTATAATACTATGACGTCGAAAATGTAAAAAAACGACATACTATAATACTATGACATCGAAAAGGTCCAAAAAAACGACATATATACTATGACGTCGAAAATGTCCAGAAACGATATACTATACTATGACGTCGAAAATGTCCAGAAACGATATACTATACTATGACGTCGAAAATGTAAAAAAACGACATACTATAATACTTTGACGTCGAAAATGTAAAAAAACGACATACTATAATACTATGACGTCGAAACTGTCCAGAAACGATATACTATACTATGACGTCGAAAATGTAAAAAAACGACATACTATAATACTATGATGTCGAAAATGTCCAAAAAACGACATACTATACTATGACGTCGAAAATGTCCAGAAACGATATACTATACTATGACGTCGAAAATGTAAAAAAACGACATACTATAATACTATGACGTCGAAAATGTCCAGAAACGATATACTATACTATGACATCGAAAATGTCCAAAAAAACGACATACTATACTATGATATCGAAAAGTTCCAAAAAAACGACATATATACTATGACGTCGAAAATGTCCAGAAACGATATACTATACTATGACGTCGAAAATGTAAAAAAACGACATACTATAATACTATGATGTCGAAAATGGCCAAAAAACGACATACTATACTATGACGTCAAAAAGGTCCAAAAAACGATATACTATACTATGACGTCGAAAATGTAAAACGACATACTATACTATGACATCGAAAAGGTCCAAAAAAACGACATATATACTATGACGTCGAAAATGTCCAGAAACGATATACTATAATACTGACATCGAAAAGGTCCAAAAAAACGACATATATACTATGACGTCGAAAATGTCCAGAAACGATATACTATACTATGACGTCGAAAATGTCCAGAAACGATATACTGTGACGTCGAAAATGTCCAGAAACGATATACTGTGACGTCGAAAATGTCCAGAAACGATATACTATACTATGACGTCGAAAATGTAAAAAAACGACATACTATAATACTATGATGTCGAAAATGTCCAAAAAAACGACATAATATACTATGACGTCGAAAATGTCCAAAAAAACGACATACTATACTATGACGTCAAAAAGGTCCAAAAAACGATATACTATACTATGACGTCGAAAATGTCCAACAAAACGACATAGTATACTATGACGTCGAAAATGTCCAGAAACGATATACTGTGACGTCGAAAATGTCCAGAAACGATATACTGTGACGTCGAAAATGTCCAGAAACGATATACTATACTATGACGTCGAAAATGTAAAAAAACGACATACTATAATACTATGACGTCGAAAATGTCCAGAAACGATATACTATACTATGACATCGAAAATGTCCAAAAAAAACGACATACTATACTATGACGTCGAAAATGTCCAACAAAACGACATACTATACTATGACGTCGAAAATGTCCAACAAAACGACATAGTATACTATGACGTCGAAAATGTCCAGAAACGATATACTGTGACGTCGAAAATGTAAAAAAACGACATACTATAATACTATGAAGGCGAAAATGTCCAACAAACGAATTACTATACTATGACGTCGAAAATGTCCAAAAAAACGACATAGTATACTATGATATCGAAAATGTCCAACAAAACGACATACTATACTATGACGTCAAAAAGGTCCAAAAAACGATATACTATACTATGACGTCGAAAATGTAAAAAAACGACATACTATAATACTATGATTTCGAAAATGTCCAAAAAAACGACATAATATACTATGACGTCGAAAATGTCGAACAAAACGACATACTATACTATGACGTCAAAAAGGTCCAAAAAACGACATATATACTATGACGTCGAAAATGTCCAACAAAACGACATACTATACTATGACGTCAAAAAGGTCCAACAAAACGACATACTATACTATGACGTCGAAAATGTCCAACAAAACGACATACTATACTATGACGTCGAAAATGTCCAGAAACGATATACTGTGACGTCGAAAATGTCCAGAAACGATATACTGTGACGTCGAAAATGTCCAGAAACGATATACTATACTATGACGTCGAAAATGTAAAAAAACGACATACTATAATACTATGATGTCGAAAATGTCCAAAAAAACGACATACTATACTATGACGTCAAAAAGGTCCAAAAAACGATATACTATACTATGACGTCGAAAATGTAAAAAAACGACATACTATAATACTATGTCGAAAATGTAAAAAAACGACATACTATAATACTATGACGTCGAAAATGTCCAGAAACGATATACTATACTATGACGTCGAAAATGTCCAGAAACGATATACTGTGACGTCGAAAATGTAAAAAAACGACATACTATAATACTATGACGTCGAAAATGTAAAAAAACGACATACTATAATACTATGACATCGAAAAGGTCCAAAAAAACGACATATATACTATGACGTCGAAAATGTCCAGAAACGATATACTATACTATGACGTCGAAAATGTAAAAAAACGACATACTATAATACTATGACGTCGAAAATGTAAAAAAACGACATACTATAATACTATGACATCGAAAAGGTCCAAAAAAACGACATATATACTATGACGTCGAAAATGTCCAGAAACGATATACTATACTATGACGTCGAAAATGTCCAGAAACGATATACTATACTATGACGTCGAAAATGTAAAAAAACGACATACTATAATACTTTGACGTCGAAAATGTAAAAAAACGACATACTATAATACTATGACGTCGAAACTGTCCAGAAACGATATACTATACTATGACGTCGAAAATGTAAAAAAACGACATACTATAATACTATGATGTCGAAAATGTCCAAAAAACGACATACTATACTATGACGTCGAAAATGTCCAGAAACGATATACTATACTATGACGTCGAAAATGTAAAAAAACGACATACTATAATACTATGACGTCGAAAATGTCCAGAAACGATATACTATACTATGACATCGAAAATGTCCAAAAAAACGACATACTATACTATGATATCGAAAAGTTCCAAAAAAACGACATATATACTATGACGTCGAAAATGTCCAGAAACGATATACTATACTATGACGTCGAAAATGTAAAAAAACGACATACTATAATACTATGATGTCGAAAATGGCCAAAAAACGACATACTATACTATGACGTCAAAAAGGTCCAAAAAACGATATACTATACTATGACGTCGAAAATGTAAAACGACATACTATACTATGACATCGAAAAGGTCCAAAAAAACGACATATATACTATGACGTCGAAAATGTCCAGAAACGATATACTATACTATGACGTCGAAAATGTAAAAAAACGACATACTATAATACTGACATCGAAAAGGTCCAAAAAAACGACATATATACTATGACGTCGAAAATGTCCAGAAACGATATACTATACTATGACGTCGAAAATGTCCAGAAACGATATACTGTGACGTCGAAAATGTCCAGAAACGATATACTGTGACGTCGAAAATGTCCAGAAACGATATACTATACTATGACGTCGAAAATGTAAAAAAACGACATACTATAATACTATGATGTCGAAAATGTCCAAAAAAACGACATAATATACTATGACGTCGAAAATGTCCAAAAAAACGACATACTATACTATGACGTCAAAAAGGTCCAAAAAACGATATACTATACTATGACGTCGAAAATGTCCAACAAAACGACATAGTATACTATGACGTCGAAAATGTCCAGAAACGATATACTGTGACGTCGAAAATGTCCAGAAACGATATACTGTGACGTCGAAAATGTCCAGAAACGATATACTATACTATGACGTCGAAAATGTAAAAAAACGACATACTATAATACTATGACGTCGAAAATGTCCAGAAACGATATACTATACTATGACATCGAAAATGTCCAAAAAAACGACATACTATACTATGACGTCGAAAATGTCCAACAAAACGACATACTATACTATGACGTCGAAAATGTCCAACAAAACGACATAGTATACTATGACGTCGAAAATGTCCAGAAACGATATACTGTGACGTCGAAAATGTAAAAAAACGACATACTATAATACTATGAAGGCGAAAATGTCCAACAAACGAATTACTATACTATGACGTCGAAAATGTCCAAAAAAACGACATAGTATACTATGATATCGAAAATGTCCAACAAAACGACATACTATACTATGACGTCAAAAAGGTCCAAAAAACGATATACTATACTATGACGTCGAAAATGTAAAAAAACGACATACTATAATACTATGATTTCGAAAATGTCCAAAAAAACGACATAATATACTATGACGTCGAAAATGTCGAACAAAACGACATACTATACTATGACGTCAAAAAGGTCCAAAAAACGACATATATACTATGACGTCGAAAATGTCCAACAAAACGACATACTATACTATGACGTCAAAAAGGTCCAACAAAACGACATACTATACTATGACGTCGAAAATGTCCAACAAAACGACATACTATACTATGACGTCGAAAATGTCCAGAAACGATATACTGTGACGTCGAAAATGTCCAGAAACGATATACTGTGACGTCGAAAATGTCCAGAAACGATATACTATACTATGACGTCGAAAATGTAAAAAAACGACATACTATAATACTATGATGTCGAAAATGTCCAAAAAACGACATACTATACTATGACGTCAAAAAGGTCCAAAAAACGATATACTATACTATGACGTCGAAAATGTAAAAAAACGACATACTATAATACTATGTCGAAAATGTAAAAAAACGACATACTATAATACTATGACGTCGAAAATGTCCAGAAACGATATACTATACTATGACGTCGAAAATGTCCAGAAACGATATACTGTGACGTCGAAAATGTAAAAAAAACGACATACTATAATACTATGACGTCGAAAATGTAAAAAAACGACATACTATAATACTATGACATCGAAAAGGTCCAAAAAAACGACATATATACTATGACGTCGAAAATGTCCAGAAACGATATACTATACTATGACGTCGAAAATGTAAAAAAACGACATACTATAATACTATGACGTCGAAAATGTAAAAAAACGACATACTATAATACTATGACATCGAAAAGGTCCAAAAAAAACGACATATATACTATGACGTCGAAAATGTCCAGAAACGATATACTATACTATGACGTCGAAAATGTCCAGAAACGATATACTATACTATGACGTCGAAAATGTAAAAAAACGACATACTATAATACTTTGACGTCGAAAATGTAAAAAAACGACATACTATAATACTATGACGTCGAAACTGTCCAGAAACGATATACTATACTATGACGTCGAAAATGTAAAAAAACGACATACTATAATACTATGATGTCGAAAATGTCCAAAAAACGACATACTATACTATGACGTCGAAAATGTCCAGAAACGATATACTATACTATGACGTCGAAAATGTAAAAAAAACGACATACTATAATACTATGACGTCGAAAATGTCCAGAAACGATATACTATACTATGACATCGAAAATGTCCAAAAAAACGACATACTATACTATGATATCGAAAAGTTCCAAAAAAACGACATATATACTATGACGTCGAAAATGTCCAGAAACGATATACTATACTATGACGTCGAAAATGTAAAAAAACGACATACTATAATACTATGATGTCGAAAATGGCCAAAAAACGACATACTATACTATGACGTCAAAAAGGTCCAAAAAACGATATACTATACTATGACGTCGAAAATGTAAAACGACATACTATACTATGACATCGAAAAGGTCCAAAAAAAACGACATATATACTATGACGTCGAAAATGTCCAGAAACGATATACTATACTATGACGTCGAAAATGTAAAAAAACGACATACTATAATACTGACATCGAAAAGGTCCAAAAAAACGACATATATACTATGACGTCGAAAATGTCCAGAAACGATATACTATACTATGACGTCGAAAATGTCCAGAAACGATATACTGTGACGTCGAAAATGTCCAGAAACGATATACTGTGACGTCGAAAATGTCCAGAAACGATATACTATACTATGACGTCGAAAATGTAAAAAAACGACATACTATAATACTATGATGTCGAAAATGTCCAAAAAAAACGACATAATATACTATGACGTCGAAAATGTCCAAAAAAACGACATACTATACTATGACGTCAAAAAGGTCCAAAAAACGATATACTATACTATGACGTCGAAAATGTCCAACAAAACGACATAGTATACTATGACGTCGAAAATGTCCAGAAACGATATACTGTGACGTCGAAAATGTCCAGAAACGATATACTGTGACGTCGAAAATGTCCAGAAACGATATACTATACTATGACGTCGAAAATGTAAAAAAACGACATACTATAATACTATGACGTCGAAAATGTCCAGAAACGATATACTATACTATGACATCGAAAATGTCCAAAAAAACGACATACTATACTATGACGTCGAAAATGTCCAACAAAACGACATACTATACTATGACGTCGAAAATGTCCAACAAAACGACATAGTATACTATGACGTCGAAAATGTCCAGAAACGATATACTGTGACGTCGAAAATGTAAAAAAACGACATACTATAATACTATGAAGGCGAAAATGTCCAACAAACGAATTACTATACTATGACGTCGAAAATGTCCAAAAAAACGACATAGTATACTATGATATCGAAAATGTCCAACAAAACGACATACTATACTATGACGTCAAAAAGGTCCAAAAAACGATATACTATACTATGACGTCGAAAATGTAAAAAAACGACATACTATAATACTATGATTTCGAAAATGTCCAAAAAAACGACATAATATACTATGACGTCGAAAATGTCGAACAAAACGACATACTATACTATGACGTCAAAAAGGTCCAAAAAACGACATATATACTATGACGTCGAAAATGTCCAACAAAACGACATACTATACTATGACGTCAAAAAGGTCCAACAAAACGACATACTATACTATGACGTCGAAAATGTCCAACAAAACGACATACTATACTATGACGTCGAAAATGTCCAGAAACGATATACTGTGACGTCGAAAATGTCCAGAAACGATATACTGTGACGTCGAAAATGTCCAGAAACGATATACTATACTATGACGTCGAAAATGTAAAAAAACGACATACTATAATACTATGATGTCGAAAATGTCCAAAAAACGACATACTATACTATGACGTCAAAAAGGTCCAAAAAACGATATACTATACTATGACGTCGAAAATGTAAAAAAACGACATACTATAATACTATGTCGAAAATGTAAAAAAACGACATACTATAATACTATGACGTCGAAAATGTCCAGAAACGATATACTATACTATGACGTCGAAAATGTCCAGAAACGATATACTGTGACGTCGAAAATGTAAAAAAACGACATACTATAATACTATGATGTCGAAAATGTCCAAAAAACGACATACTATACTATGACGTCGAAAATGTCAAACAAACGACATACTATACTATGACGTCGAAAATGTCCAGAAACGATATACTGTGACGTCGAAAATGTAAAAAAACGACATACTATAATACTATGATGTCGAAAATGTCCAAAAAACGACATACTATACTATGACGTCGAAAATGTCAAACGACATACTATACTATGACGTCGAAAATGTCCAGAAACGATATACTGTGACGTCGAAAATGTAAAAAAACGACATACTATAATACTATGATGTCGAAAATGTCCAAAAAACGACATACTATACTATGACGTCGAAAATGTCCAAAAAACGACATACTATAATACTATGACGTCGAAAATGTCCAAAAAACGACATACTATACTATGACGTCGAAAATGTCCAGAAACGATATACTGTGACGTCGAAAATGTAAAAAAACGACATACTATAATACTATGATGTCGAAAATGTCCAAAAAACGACATACTATACTATGACGTCGAAAATGTCCAAAAAAAACGACATACTATACTATGACGTCAAAAAGGTCCAAAAAAACGACATACTATACTATGACGTCGAAAATGTAAAACGACATACTATACTATGACATCGAAAAGGTCCAAAAAAACGACATATATACTATGACGTCGAAAATGTCCAGAAACGATATACTATACTATGACGTCGAAAATGTAAAAAAACGACATACTATAATACTATGACGTCGAAAATGTAAAAAAACGACATACTATAATACTATGACATCGAAAAGGTCCAAAAAAACGACATATATACTATGACGTCGAAAATGTCCAGAAACGATATACTATACTATGACGTCGAAAATGTCCAGAAACGATATACTATACTATGACGTCGAAAATGTAAAAAAACGACATACTATAATACTATGATGTCGAAAATGTCCAAAAAACGACATACTATAATACTATGACGTCGAAAATGTCCAGAAACGATATACTATACTATGACATCGAAAATGTCCAAAAAAACGACATATATACTATGACGTCGAAAATGTCCAGAAACGATATACTGTGGCGTCGAAAATGTAAAAAAACGACATACTATACTATGATGTCGAAAATGTCCAAAAAACGACATACTATACTATGACGTCGAAAATGTCCAAAAAACGACATACTATAATACTATGACGTCGAAAATGTCAAACAAACGACATACTATACTATGACGTCAAAAATGTCCAGAAACGATATACTGTGACGTCGAAAATGTAAAAAAACGACATACTATAATACTATGATGTCGAAAATGTCCAAAAAACGACATACTATACTATGACGTCGAAAATGTCCAGAAACGATATACTATACTATGACGTCGAAAATGTAAAAAAACGACATACTATAATACTATGACGTCGAAAATGTAAAAAAACGACATAGTATACTATGACATCGAAAAGGTCCAAAAAAACGACATATATACTATGACGTCGAAAATGTCCAGAAACGATATACTATACTATGACGTCGAAAATGTCCAGAAACGATATACTATACTATGACGTCGAAAATGTAAAAAAACGACATACTATACTATGACGTCGAAAATGTAAAAAAACGACATACTATAATACTATGATGTCGAAAATGTCCAAAAAACGACATACTATACTATGACGTCGAAAATGTAAAAAAACGACATACTATAATACTATGACGTCGAAAATGTCCAGAAACGATATACTATACTATGACATCGAAAATGTCCAAAAAAACGACATACTATACTATGACGTCGAAAATGTCCAACAAAACGACATACTATACTATGACGTCGAAAATGTCCAACAAAACGACATACTATACTATGACGTCGAAAATGTCCAGAAACGATATACTGTGACGTCGAAAATGTAAAAAAACGACATACTATAATACTATGACGTCGAAAATGTCCAACAAACGACATACTATACTATGACGTCGAAAATGTCCAAAAAAACGACATAGTATACTATATCGAAAAGTTCCAAAAAAACGACATATATACTATGATGTCGAAAATGTCCAGAAACGATATACTATACTATGACGTCGAAAATGTAAAAAAACGACATACTATAATACTATGATGTCGAAAATGTCCAAAAAAACGACATACTATACTATGACGTCAAAAAGGTCCAAAAAACGATATACTATACTATGACGTCGAAAATGTAAAAAAACGACATACTATAATACTATGATGTCGAAAATGTCCAAAAAAACGACATAATATACTATGACGTCGAAAATGTCCAAAAAAACGACATACTATACTATGACGTCAAAAAGGTCCAAAAAACGATATACTATACTATGACGTCGAAAATGTCCAACAAAACGACATAGTATACTATGACGTCGAAAATGTCCAGAAACGATATACTGTGACGTCGAAAATGTCCAGAAACGATATACTGTGACGTCGAAAATGTCCAGAAACGATATACTATACTATGACGTCGAAAATGTAAAAAAACGACATACTATAATACTATGACGTCGAAAATGTCCAGAAACGATATACTATACTATGACATCGAAAATGTCCAAAAAAACGACATACTATACTATGACGTCGAAAATGTCCAACAAAACGACATACTATACTATGACGTCGAAAATGTCCAACAAAACGACATAGTATACTATGACGTCGAAAATGTCCAGAAACGATATACTGTGACGTCGAAAATGTAAAAAAACGACATACTATAATACTATGAAGGCGAAAATGTCCAACAAACGAATTACTATACTATGACGTCGAAAATGTCCAAAAAAACGACATAGTATACTATGATATCGAAAATGTCCAACAAAACGACATACTATACTATGACGTCAAAAAGGTCCAAAAAACGATATACTATACTATGACGTCGAAAATGTAAAAAAACGACATACTATAATACTATGATTTCGAAAATGTCCAAAAAAAACGACATAATATACTATGACGTCGAAAATGTCGAACAAAACGACATACTATACTATGACGTCAAAAAGGTCCAAAAAACGACATATATACTATGACGTCGAAAATGTCCAACAAAACGACATACTATACTATGACGTCAAAAAGGTCCAACAAAACGACATACTATACTATGACGTCGAAAATGTCCAACAAAACGACATACTATACTATGACGTCGAAAATGTCCAGAAACGATATACTGTGACGTCGAAAATGTCCAGAAACGATATACTGTGACGTCGAAAATGTCCAGAAACGATATACTATACTATGACGTCGAAAATGTAAAAAAACGACATACTATAATACTATGATGTCGAAAATGTCCAAAAAACGACATACTATACTATGACGTCAAAAAGGTCCAAAAAACGATATACTATACTATGACGTCGAAAATGTAAAAAAACGACATACTATAATACTATGTCGAAAATGTAAAAAAACGACATACTATAATACTATGACGTCGAAAATGTCCAGAAACGATATACTATACTATGACGTCGAAAATGTCCAGAAACGATATACTGTGACGTCGAAAATGTAAAAAAACGACATACTATAATACTATGATGTCGAAAATGTCCAAAAAACGACATACTATACTATGACGTCGAAAATGTCAAACAAACGACATACTATACTATGACGTCGAAAATGTCCAGAAACGATATACTGTGACGTCGAAAATGTAAAAAAACGACATACTATAATACTATGATGTCGAAAATGTCCAAAAAACGACATACTATACTATGACGTCGAAAATGTCAAACGACATACTATACTATGACGTCGAAAATGTCCAGAAACGATATACTGTGACGTCGAAAATGTAAAAAAACGACATACTATAATACTATGATGTCGAAAATGTCCAAAAAACGACATACTATACTATGACGTCGAAAATGTCCAAAAAACGACATACTATAATACTATGACGTCGAAAATGTCCAAAAAACGACATACTATACTATGACGTCGAAAATGTCCAGAAACGATATACTGTGACGTCGAAAATGTAAAAAAACGACATACTATAATACTATGATGTCGAAAATGTCCAAAAAACGACATACTATACTATGACGTCGAAAATGTCCAAAAAAACGACATACTATACTATGACGTCAAAAAGGTCCAAAAAAACGACATACTATACTATGACGTCGAAAATGTAAAACGACATACTATACTATGACATCGAAAAGGTCCAAAAAAACGACATATATACTATGACGTCGAAAATGTCCAGAAACGATATACTATACTATGACGTCGAAAATGTAAAAAAACGACATACTATAATACTATGACGTCGAAAATGTAAAAAAACGACATACTATAATACTATGACATCGAAAAGGTCCAAAAAAACGACATATATACTATGACGTCGAAAATGTCCAGAAACGATATACTATACTATGACGTCGAAAATGTCCAGAAACGATATACTATACTATGACGTCGAAAATGTAAAAAAACGACATACTATAATACTATGATGTCGAAAATGTCCAAAAAACGACATACTATAATACTATGACGTCGAAAATGTCCAGAAACGATATACTATACTATGACATCGAAAATGTCCAAAAAAACGACATATATACTATGACGTCGAAAATGTCCAGAAACGATATACTGTGGCGTCGAAAATGTAAAAAAACGACATACTATACTATGATGTCGAAAATGTCCAAAAAACGACATACTATACTATGACGTCGAAAATGTCCAAAAAACGACATACTATAATACTATGACGTCGAAAATGTCAAACAAACGACATACTATACTATGACGTCAAAAATGTCCAGAAACGATATACTGTGACGTCGAAAATGTAAAAAAACGACATACTATAATACTATGATGTCGAAAATGTCCAAAAAACGACATACTATACTATGACGTCGAAAATGTCCAGAAACGATATACTATACTATGACGTCGAAAATGTAAAAAAACGACATACTATAATACTATGACGTCGAAAATGTAAAAAAACGACATAGTATACTATGACATCGAAAAGGTCCAAAAAAACGACATATATACTATGACGTCGAAAATGTCCAGAAACGATATACTATACTATGACGTCGAAAATGTCCAGAAACGATATACTATACTATGACGTCGAAAATGTAAAAAAACGACATACTATACTATGACGTCGAAAATGTAAAAAAACGACATACTATAATACTATGATGTCGAAAATGTCCAAAAAACGACATACTATACTATGACGTCGAAAATGTAAAAAAACGACATACTATAATACTATGACGTCGAAAATGTCCAGAAACGATATACTATACTATGACATCGAAAATGTCCAAAAAAACGACATACTATACTATGACGTCGAAAATGTCCAACAAAACGACATACTATACTATGACGTCGAAAATGTCCAACAAAACGACATACTATACTATGACGTCGAAAATGTCCAGAAACGATATACTGTGACGTCGAAAATGTAAAAAAACGACATACTATAATACTATGACGTCGAAAATGTCCAACAAACGACATACTATACTATGACGTCGAAAATGTCCAAAAAAACGACATAGTATACTATATCGAAAAGTTCCAAAAAAACGACATATATACTATGATGTCGAAAATGTCCAGAAACGATATACTATACTATGACGTCGAAAATGTAAAAAAACGACATACTATAATACTATGATGTCGAAAATGTCCAAAAAAACGACATACTATACTATGACGTCAAAAAGGTCCAAAAAACGATATACTATACTATGACGTCGAAAATGTAAAAAAACGACATACTATAATACTATGATGTCGAAAATGTCCAAAAAAATGACATAATATACTATGACGTCGAAAATGTCGAACAAAACGACATACTATACTATGACGTCAAAAAGGTCCAAAAAACGACATATATACTATGACGTCGAAAATGTCCAACAAAACGACATACTATACTATGACGTCAAAAAGGTCCAACAAAACGACATACTATACTATGACGTCGAAAATGTCCAGAAACGATATACTGTGACGTCGAAAATGTCCAGAAACGATATACTATACTATGACGTCGAAAATGTAAAAAAACGACATACTATAATACTATGATGTCGAAAATGTCCAAAAAAACGACATAATATACTATGATGTCGAAAATGTCCAAAAAAACGACATAATATACTATGACGTCGAAAATGTCCAACAAAACGACATACTATACTATGACGTCAAAAAGGTCCAAAAAACGACATACTATACTATGACGTCAAAAAGGTCCAAAAAACGATATACTATACTATGACGTCGAAAATGTAAAAAAACGACATACTATAATACTATGATGTCGAAAATGTCCAGAAACGATATACTATACTATGACGTCGAAAATGTAAAAAAACGACATACTATAATACTATGTCGAAAATGTAAAAAAACGACATACTATAATACTATGACGTCGAAAATGTCCAGAAACGATATACTATACTATGACGTCGAAAATGTCCAGAAACGATATACTGTGACGTCGAAAATGTAAAAAAACGACATACTATAATACTATGATGTCGAAAATGTCCAAAAAACGACATACTATACTATGACGTCGAAACTGTCCAAAAAACGACATACTATAATACTATGACGTCGAAAATGTCCAAAAAACGACATACTATACTATGACGTCGAAAATGTCCAGAAACGATATACTGTGACGTCGAAAATGTAAAAAAACGACATACTATAATACTATGATGTCGAAAATGTCCAAAAAACGACATACTATACTATGACGTCGAAAATGTCCAAAAAAACGACATACTATACTATGACGTCAAAAAGGTCCAAAAAAACGACATACTATACTATGACGTCGAAAATGTAAAACGACATACTATACTATGACATCGAAAAGGTCCAAAAAAACGACATATATACTATGACGTCGAAAATGTCCAGAAACGATATACTATACTATGACGTCGAAAATGTAAAAAAACGACATACTATAATACTATGACATCGAAAAGGTCCAAAAAAACGACATATATACTATGACGTCGAAAATGTCCAGAAACGATATACTATACTATGACGTCGAAAATGTCCAGAAACGATATACTATACTATGACGTCGAAAATGTAAAAAAACGACATACTATAATACTTTGACGTCGAAAATGTAAAAAAACGACATACTATAATACTATGACGTCGAAACTGTCCAGAAACGATATACTATACTATGACGTCGAAAATGTAAAAAAACGACATACTATAATACTATGATGTCGAAAATGTCCAAAAAACGACATACTATACTATGACGTCGAAAATGTCCAGAAACGATATACTATACTATGACGTCGAAAATGTAAAAAAACGACATACTATAATACTATGACGTCGAAAATGTCCAGAAACGATATACTATACTATGACATCGAAAATGTCCAAAAAAACGACATACTATACTATGATATCGAAAAGTTCCAAAAAAACGACATATATACTATGACGTCGAAAATGTCCAGAAACGATATACTATACTATGACGTCGAAAATGTAAAAAAACGACATACTATAATACTATAATGTCGAAAATGGCCAAAAAACGACATACTATACTATGACGTCAAAAATGTCCAGAAATGACATACTATACTATGACGTCGAAAATGTCCAGAAACGATATACTATACTATGACGTCGAAAATGTAAAAAAACGACATACTATAATACTATGATGTCGAA
The DNA here is from genome assembly GCF_001444195.1 of Xiphophorus couchianus. Classification (NCBI taxonomy): domain Eukaryota; kingdom Metazoa; phylum Chordata; class Actinopteri; order Cyprinodontiformes; family Poeciliidae; genus Xiphophorus; species Xiphophorus couchianus. The sequence continues at coordinate 14,290,997 of NC_040244.1, read as the reverse complement.
AATGGCCAAAAAACGACATACTATACTATGACGTCGAAAATGTCCAGAAATGACATACTATACTATGACGTCGAAAATGTAAAAAAACGACATACTATAATACTATGATGTCGAAAATGTCCAAAAAACGACATACTATACTATGACGTCGAAAATGTCCAAAAAAACGACATACTATACTATGACGTCAAAAAGGTCCAAAAAAACGACATACTATACTATGACGTCGAAAATGTAAAACGACATACTATACTATGACATCGAAAAGGTCCAAAAAAACGACATATATACTATGACGTCGAAAATGTCCAGAAACGATATACTATACTATGACGTCGAAAATGTAAAAAAACGACATACTATAATACTGACATCGAAAAGGTCCAAAAAAACGACATATATACTATGACGTCGAAAATGTCCAGAAACGATATACTATACTATGACGTCGAAAATGTCCAGAAACGATATACTGTGACGTCGAAAATGTCCAGAAACGATATACTATACTATGACGTCGAAAATGTAAAAAAACGACATACTATAATACTATGATGTCGAAAATGTCCAAAAAAACGACATAATATACTATGACGTCGAAAATGTCCAAAAAAACGACATACTATACTATGACGTCAAAAAGGTCCAAAAAACGATATACTATACTATGACGTCGAAAATGTAAAAAAACGACATACTATAATACTATGATGTCGAAAATGTCCAGAAACGACATACTATACTATGACGTCGAAAATGTAAAAAAACGACATACTATAATACTATGATGTCGAAAATGTCCAAAAAACGACATACTATATGTCATACTATGGACATACTATGACGTCGAAAATGTCCAAAAACCGACATACTATACTATGACGTCCAATATGTCCAAAAAACGACATACTATACTATGATGTCGAAAATGTCCAGAAACGATATACTATACTATGACGTCGAAAATATAAAAAAACGACATACTATAATACTATGATGTCGAAAATGTCCAAAAAACGACATACTATACTATGACGTCGAAAATGTCCAAAAACCGACATACGATATACTGTGACGTCGAAAATGTCCAGAAACGATGACTATGACGTCAAAAAGGTCCAAAAAAACGACATATACTATGACGTCGAAAATGTCCAACAAAACGACATGCTATACTGTGACGTCGAAAATGTCCAGAAACGATATACTGTGACGTCGAAAATGTAAAAAACCGACATACTATAATACTATGTCGAAAATGTAAAAAAACGACATACTATACTATGATGTCGAAAATGTCCAAAAAAACGACATACTATACTATGACGTCAAAAAGGTCCAAAAAAACGACATATATACTATGACGTCGAAAATGTCCAACAAAACGACATGCTATACTGTGACGTCGAAAATGTTCAGAAACGATATACTGTGACGTCGAAAATGTAAAAAACCGACATACTATACTATGACGTCGAAAATGTCCAACAAACGACATACTATACTATGATGTCGAAAATGTCCAAAAAAACGACATACTATATACTATGACGTCGAAAATGTAAAAAAACGACATACTATAATACTATGACGTCGAAAATGTAAAAAAACGACATACTATACTATGACGTCCAATATGTCCAAAAAACGACATACTATATACTATGACGTCGAAAATTTCCAAAAAACGACATACTATACTATGACGTCAAAGATGTCCAAAAAAACGACATATTATAAGTATGTCGTTTTTTTGGGACATTTTCGACGTCATAGTATAGTATGTCGTTTTTTGGGTTAGGGTTCATCATGTAAAGAACAGCATTCAGTTCAAAGTTAAAAAAAAAAAAAAAAAGAATGAAATGAGGTATTTTATGAAATACACCTGGGCTAAAACAAAGTTGTTGAAAACATACAACTTTCTGTTAGTGATTAACTGCAGCCTTCAAATATTTGTGTAAATCTCTGAGCTTCTTTTCCTATAAAACATGAAGGAAGCAACACGTTTCCTCCACAGGTAACTTGCGTCTGCAGGAGATGATGGGGGTGATGTGCAAGGAGAGAGGAGCCAAGCTGTTTGCTACAGACGAGCGGTAAACAAACCCATCCACCATGAGACAGCCGTTTCCATAGGAACACACATTTGCAGCTAACTGTGTGGTAGAAATACAGCAACTGAAGTGGTATAAATGCTGAAACTTGAGCGTTTCCAGATGGCAACCAAACTGTAACTAAAGAATTTAGATATTATAAATGTTGATTACTTTAGATTCAGGGTCTGAGTCTTTGCAGAGACCAACAGGATCTTACTATTCCTCCCCATGAAGTTGAAAAGTATCAGGTTGTTTAGGTTTGTGTGCTCTGACCCAGATTCTGCATCGATAACGGAGCGATGATCGCTCAGGCGGGTTGGGAAATGTTCCGAAGCGGCTACGTCACAGAGCTGGAAGACTCTTGGATCACACAAAGGTAACAGCAGCAGCTACAGTCGCAGGATTTCTGTCTCAGTATCTATGGATGACCGATGGTAGCATGTTGATCACTGCTGCAGGTACAGGACTGATGAAGTAGAGGTGACGTGGAGAGACTGAGGAGCAGCCTGGCTCTGGACTCCAACTGGGCTCAGAAAGGGAAATGCAAATAAAGTATTTTTTTTATATATTTACTCCCGTTTCAAAAGTTAGTTTTTGTAAGCTGAAAGTGAATATGTTAAGCCACAAAGCACTAAATATGAAAGGGAAATAAGCTAGGCTCTACAGCAGGCAGCAAATAAAATGTAGTCAAACTCTCCAAGTTTATTCATTTTTATTAAGCAATACTTTCTTACGTCCCTCCTGCTTCTCCAGTGTAATTTTTGCTTTAATTCAAATAAATTTTCAAAAGCTACCACACAGAACATTGCGACCTCCCTTATGGATTCAAACATTCACCCGATAGGAACCAAATAAAAAAATAATAATTATGAGAACACAGCATTAAGATCTGTAGGGTAAAGGGTGAACTGTACTGTGCCTTTAACTACACCCCTCTGTAAACTGAAGACATGAAACCGACAACCCTTGCATTCATAAACAATAAAACTCAAGTAGGTACAGGACATTCTTCTGGTTTCCAATTCAAAACCGGGGGGAAAAAATTCGGAGGGCTTCTCACACGTGCACTGGTCCGTTTTAAACAAAGTGCTTGATTGACCACTCGCTTTGCAGAGGATAACATTGAATAAAACTGCAACTTTCAAAAAGGGGAGAAAATTAATTAAATTAGACTCCTTGGATATTGTTAAAAGAAAATAAACAGTGTATGAGGGGGGGAAAGACCAGGTTTACAGGAAGAAGCTAAAATGGGAATGAGGTGATTATTTAAGGCAGGCTTTCTGTAAGGCGTTAAAAAAAGTCCATTGCTGTAAGATCTCAAAGGAGTTAGTCCAAAGTGTCTCAGTGTGGCTTTATGTGAAGACATCGTCCTGAGTGCAGCTTGTGAGAATGGGACTCAAATTTGTCCGTCTTCCATGAGTATAAATGTGCGTGAAGATGTGTGTGTGTGTGTGTTCTGTAGGCGTTTGATGCTGTGTGTCGGTCACACTGCTAGGCCGGGCGCTCCTGGGTCTCCTTGTACCACACCACTCTTTTTGGACCTGGAACAATAAAAGCAGATCAGATTCAACTCAACAAAAACGGATCGATACATTTTCATGTTTAAATACAAAGAAAATCTCTAAGAAAAAAAAGTGGTCCGTTTTTCTTTCACATTTGTAATTCTACTGTGCAGCCTGTAAGAGGCGCTGTTTCATGTGTACACAAAAGTGCTGCTTACCACAAAACCAAAAGTGATGAACAAAGATATTAATTCTGAGTGGACCGTTATGGACCATTAATCACATGTGAGCCAATGTTGACAGCAGTTTCAAATAAAAACATCAAAATCAAATGTTGCCAAAATTTGCATGAACAAAAGCATTTTTAAAGCTTAAGTGCTTTGACTGCTGCCAAGTTGTATTTTATTTATTTGTGAATGGAGTGTAGCCGTTTTCGTCTGTAGTAAGTGGGTCAAACGCCATCTTGTGATGTAATCAGGGTAAGTCGAACCATAAACAACCAAAGCTGAGCACACAGAAGCAGAGAAAGTTGTGAGAATTCAGTGAAGACTTGACTGATTCTTCAGTTTGGAGGAAGAATCTAAAAGGAGTGATGAAGAAGAGGGAGCTGGTTCTACTGACTGACCTTGTTCAGGAAGCAGCAATGATTTCAACCTTTCTGGGGAGGAAGGATTATTATCCGTTTATTACCATTCAGTGACTTGGAGGCGGCAAATGTCCAGCTCTAACACTTCCTCCCCAGAAACATTGAAATCATTGTTGCTTCCTGAACGATATGGCTCAATAAATACTGCTGCAGCCCTTCAGTTGAACAGCTCCTTCTTCTTCATCACTCCTAGGTTGTTCTTCTAAAACTGCAGAGAAATCCTCACAACATCCTCTGCTTCTGTGTACTCAGCTTTATTTGTTTATGTCACAAGCATTTGACCCAGTTACTTACAGAGGAAAACGGCAGCACTCTGCATTTATAGTATTTTATGAGATTATTAAAAGCTTTTGCATAAACAGAATGAAATCTCAGCGGTTTTGTCACATCACTGACACTTTAAGGTTACATACAATACTCCATAAAATGTAAAATAGTTTAGTCGACTCACCTTTCTTCTGTCTGTTACAGATTATATTCCATTCTAAAAGGGGGGAGAAAACCAAAAATTACCAACTGGTCTCTAGTGTAACTTAAAGCCAGTGTGCAGCTGAAGCACCTACCTCTATTGTGATAGTTCAAAGCCTCCACTAGATGGCGACAGCTGAGCAGGAGGTCCCCGTTGGCCTGCTGCGCCTCGGCCTCAGAAGCAGGAACAGGAGTTTCCTCCTGGAGCTGAACTGTGAGAGCTGCGTCATGCTGTAGGTCCGCTGAGTGTTTGCTCTCTGTGTCCACTAGAGGGCTAGCAGCAGGGTGAAGGAGGGGCCCTTCTGTGATTGGCTTAGTTTCACTAATAAAACTCAGACCCCACTGGTTCTGCAGCAGGTCCCCGATGGCGGGCCGCTCCTCCTCCAGCGTTCCGCTCGTTGCTCCGGCCTTCACCTTGGAGGCGTAGCTCACGGCCGGCTGCAGCTTGGCAGGACTGTCCTGCACCGGGAAAGCGGGCGGAGGCTTGAGCAGCGACAGGCTGTCCTCCACCCACTTCTCCTTCTGATTGGCCTTTAGTGGGCGCTCGCCGGCTCGCAGCACCCCCTTCTGGCTCTCCCTCCGGACGGAGCGGCCCTTGTGAGGCTGGTTCTTGCGCTCCTTCTCCCTGCGGAAGCTCGGGCCGTGGGCGTGGCTGGGGCCGTTCGGCTCACCCTGGGGGGACCGTTGTCGTGGAGACTGGGCGTTTCCGGAGATGCAGCCGCCTCCTCCTCCTCCGCAGTTTCCCGAACCAGGTGACAGGCGACGGTTACGGATCTGGGGCTCGGACTTGGTTGCCGATACGAGGACTGCTTGGTCACACAGGGTTTCGGACTCACACACAGTGTTGCTTGCTTCCCATGTACCTGGAAGGAAAACGTAGACAAGTCGGTGAAAACATCCTTCTGCATTAGGGTTGAAACGATTAATCAGATTAATTCGATTAATCGTGATTAAACAATTTTTGAAATCATCAACTAATTTAGTTATCGAGTTGGTGGAGTACAGACTTAAAAAAGGCCTTTTGCTAAAACTATCATGAGTAATTAAGCCAAAATTGTAGAAAAAAATGTACATTTTGTATTTCATATGAAAAGCCTTTGTACTTACAGTACAGACCAAACATTTGGACATTCAATGGGTTTTCTTTATTTTCATGACTATTTATAAGGCAAGAAATCCCACTTATTATCCTGACAGGGCAGGTTGACCTGTGAAGTGAAAACCATTCCAGGTGACGACCTCTTGAAGCTCATCAAGAAAATGCAGAGTGTGTGCAAAGCAGTAATCACAGCAAAAGGTTGCTACTTTGAAGAAACTAGAATATAAGGGGTATTTTCAGTTGTTTTACACTTTTTTGTTTAGTGCATATTTCCACATGTGTTATTCATAGTTTTGATGCCATCCATCCATCCATTTTCTGTTCACCCTTGTCCCTAATGGGGTCGGGAGGGTTGCTGGTGCCTGTCTCCAGCTACGTTCCGGGCGAGAGGCGGGGTACACCCTGGACAGGTCGCCAGTCTGTCGCAGGGCAACACAGAGACATACAGGACAAACAACCATTCACACACACACTCACACCTAGGGAGAATTTAGAGAAACCAATTAACCTAACAGTCATGTATTTGGACTGTGGGAGGAAGCCGGAGTACCCGGAGAGAACCCACGCATGCACAGGGAGAACATGCAAACTCCATGCAGAAAGACCCCGGCCGGGAATCGAACCCAGGACCTTCTTGCTGCAAGGCAACAGTGCTACCAACTGCGCCACTGTGCAGCCCAGTTTTGATGCCTTCAGTGCGAATCTACAATGTCAATAGTCATGAAAATAAAGGAAACTCATTGAATTAAAAGGTGTGTCCAAACTTTTGGTCTGTACTGTATATACAGACTTCAGAACTTCTGAAGTGGCATAGTTTTAACTTCAACTGGTTCAAATTCTGTAAAAAAAATAAATAAATAAAAAATGTAATAAAATCTCCTAGCAAAACGTGTTTGATAGTTTTTTTTTCTTCAGAATTTGAACCAACTGAAACTTTAATCATAGATCTTGTCCAGTCATTAGTATACAAAATGTTTTTAGCTCCAGATTCACCCTGACTGAAGGAATGCTGTTGTTTCAGTTTAGGCTACAGGGTTATTTTATTGTGAAAAGTACCGTAGTTGAATCATTTGAATTTTAATCCATTTCTAACGTGTAAGACTTCAGTGGTTAAAAGAAAAATCTGAACAATAAGATTTGTTTTATCCGACTAATCATCAGAATAACCAATAGAATAATGGATTACTAAAATAACTGCTAGTTGTAGACCCTTTTCTGCTTTAATGATAGTTTGATCCCATGTTGGCTACAACACAAACCTTCACCTCTCTTTCACTAAAGCTTTGACTTTGTCTTTTAAAAAAGGTCCAAACAAGGACTGGTTTGCAAATTAGATGATCACATGTCAGTTCATACATGTGAATTTGAAACTAATTGAAGGAATTTTCAAAACTGGTTTGGCCCAAAATCAGAAGTAACAAATTTATATATTTATTTACCCCATTTATCTTCTACGTCAAGACTAAAATTTCCACCATTCTGGGTCTACAAACGCATCAACTAACAGCAGGTACTGTGCTTTCATTTATTTTCAATGGAGTTTAAATAATGATCCTATAGCTGCTGTTTTCTGTTGGATCAAGAGAAAATAATTACTATGCATTATAGTCCTGAGGAGAAAACAAACTAAGCCCTGAAACAAGGATCAAACTGAGCTGTTATTAGTTGAATCAGAACAAAAAGGAAATAAGGGGGAGAATAAAAGGCGTTTCCATTATTCCATTGGAAACCCATTATTCATTAAAATACCTGAAAATAAAACTGATGGGTAAAGATTCTTTCCAAAATCAGTAGAGACGAAATGGGGAATGAACTGGTGATGAGAAGCAAATTGATACACAGCCCGTCTTTAAACTAGCACAAAAATGTTGAGTAAAAAACAACATTTTTATACAGAGTACTGGACATTTCACCACCGTCGCCGTTTTGTACCAGCTGAAACTACCCAGAGGCCACTGGGCAGTTCAAACTGACCAGAAACAACACAAGACCATAAAAACATAAAGACAAATTTGTTCCTCCGCTTTGAGCATTTTGGTATCTATCTCAGTTCATAAACTACAATAATCTGTTTATAGTTTATGTACATGAATACAATTCTTTTTGTTGGATCTGGAAGTGGAGCCGATATTCACTAATTTATACCTTTGGTTGTTCGCTTCAATCCTCTTCACATTCGGTACACAAGTCGGCCAGTAACAATTTAAAGTAACGATCTAGAATCTTCTATAAGGAAATGAGGCAAAGCAACTCCAACACGAAGCATCCACCCGCAGTTTGGATGGATGGATGGAAAAAAAGGGAATCTAATTGTTCAGAAGAATCAAAGATTTTTATGCATACAAAGACAACTGGATGCATGTTTACATGCATGTGTGAAATGGAAATCGGAACAAAAATAAAAGCACACAGGCATGAAATGGGGAATGCTATCAGGCAAAGGGGCCCATTTATTCGCTTCCATGATTGTGTAAACACAGACTGGGGGTGGATAACATGTTGTCATGTGACTTTACTGTGGAAGTGGAGCTCAAAACTCAACAACAGATCCCTGTTGTCTCTGCTTTTACCAGGGAACAAATTGTACCGGATTAAAACTGCATGAACAATCTGAAGGACAGTCAGCTCATAAAATCCAGATGAGAAGCTAGCATATCAACAAACATTATTATTGTAGAGATTTTTTTATTTTGCGCCGATTTTTAAAATCAAAACTCACATTTCATTGTTACTTTTAAATGAATTTAAACTTTATACAAAACAATATTATACTGCAAATCGAGTCACAGTCTCCATCTTGACCAGGAATGGGGAAAGATGAATCACAGGAAATTCATCTACTGGAAAAAGTTGGTTCTTTTTTTATTTTTTTATTGCCGAGGAGCCACCTTCGACCCACATGACTCAAAAAGCCGCTGACGTAATTATCGGCTACTTTCGACGGCAAATTATGCGAAACGTAAATACGTAAAAATACGAAGCTTAAAGCGACGCGGTTCGGATGAGTAGAGAGGTGGGACATGTTGGGTACAACCACGCTAAACGACCCCCACCGTTTATACAAGTCCGCCGACAGTTTTACACGTCGCAACAGAAATTTCGGGAAGCTAGCTGGTTTCTTCCACCAGCAGCCTCGACATGCCGCCTTTAGACGACCAGTTTCGACAAACACCGCCACGTTGTGAGCCATTAGCTACGCAGCTCACTTAAAACAGGACAGCCAACATTACTAGCTAGCACCGGCGTTAGCAAACTAGTTAGTAGCGCCGAAGTGCCGCGAACTAAACTCGACGGACCACCTCGTGTTGTTGAATTTTAAAAAAAATTAATTTAATTTAATGGTGATAAAACATACAGTCGGGGTTATAACTTAAATACTGAAAACCCTTTATATAAAACAGACTAAATAGCTAATAGCCGCGCAAAGCGAAGTCAAAGTTTCGTAACCCCCCTTCCCTTCCCTCACCAGCCTCCATTCAAAACGATGACCAGGCTGCCTTCCGTATCGCTAGCCCAGATGCTAATGCCGCGGCGAGACAAGCTACAAAGCTCGGAAAGTTAACAAACACCAGCAAATGTGAACCAAACGGCTGTTCAAACTCACCAGTTTTGATATGCATGTCTTTCCCCTTCACGTATCGCTGAAGTCAACCCGTTAAGCAACTTTTGTTTACAAGGTTGATTATAACGACGGCTCCGCTTGCCTGAGTGTAACCACCACCCGGAAAACGACGCGGGGATATGTAAACTGCGAGCGGAAGTCCCTGCAAATAAAGCGGTCCGGCGGGAAACTTGGAGGGAAATTTTAAAATTTTCTAACTGAAAAAAAACGCCACCCTGCGTGACGAACACGTGGTGCAAGTGATAGTGCTGCTGTCTATAGATTTAGCGTAAATGGATCCAATTATTACAGTGGCACTGATTATGTAAAATATATTACATTTACTCTAATAAAAACAACAGGAAACCCCAATTACTTTTGATGTGTCTATTTCTTCATTAAATTATTTCTAACAAACTTGCCAGCTTTTGAGATGAGCTTGGAGTGAGACATGGGTTGTGTACAGAGTCACTATTTTTAAAGTAGCATGTTATGAATTAATCTTTAAGAAACAAGTGGAAGCTAAATTTTAATGTTAATACTTTATCGTGGAAATAGTTGATATAAAGTCAGTGCTTTTTGATAAACTAATGCGGTTGTCTGGTGATGTGCCGTGTTTGCAACACTATCAGCATATGCAGGGAGAATTCTCCAACTACCTGCATGTCTACAAAACCACATACAGCACTGTGGGAAAAAGTGTTTCACTTTCAGTGCCGGCACTTTCCTTATTTTTAGTGAGATTTACCTGAACAGGATGAGAAAGAGAGGCTTGACCACTGATCCAAACAAAATCCCAGTGAGCCAAGTTTCCTTCAACTGTAAGTAAAAATAGATAATGACTTTTAAATCTTTTATTCCCTTGGTACCAAACCCGTTTTAAAGTTCCTCCAGATTTTGATGGAAAATAAGTGCCAAACAGAACTTGCTCTTTATTTCTACTGTGGCATCACCAAACACTGATATATTTTCAAGTAGTGTAGTTCTGAAGTAGACCCAACCATATAATGGGATCCTGCACATTTTCATCCTGCACAGATCTGCTCAGATTTCAGCAGACCAGATGGACGAAGAGGAAGACGGAAAGTGGACCAGATAGATGATCAGGCTAAACACTGATGGAGGATGCAATCTTCAGACAGTAGGATAGGGAATAAAGTCTGGAAATAACATTATTCCATAATCTATTAAAATTTCACACTCATTCAGACCTGAAAAATACTGTTTTATATGCTGTGTTTCATCTGGTGCCTCTTGAGGTCCAAGGCGTGGCTGTAGATCTTCTCGCACTGGGAGCATCTGTACTGACGCCTCACCGCCTGTGCCTCAGACGCTCCAAGATGCTGCCGAAGCTTTCGCCGCACTTCTGGCACTTGTACTCCCCTCCTTCTTTGCAGGGAGTCTCCTCCGCGACCACCACCTCCGTGGTTAAGTCCAGCTGGGGGGGTTGCAGGTCTGGCTGCATGCAGTGCAGCCTGAGCAACCCCATCTGGGTGAAGCGTTTGCCACAGAGGAAACAGAGGAAGGGACGTTCTCCGGTGTGGACGTGTCAATGCCTCATCCCAGGAGTTCTTAAAGGCCTCACAGCTGTACGGCCGCTCGCCCGTGTGGGTGCGCTGGTGACGAGTCACATCCGAGGCCCGCGTCAACGTCTTGCCGCAGTCCGGGCAGGTATGAGGGTCCGGCTTGACATGGATGGGGAAGGGCTGTGGGAATTTAGGGCATGGGGGCTGGAGTCTTCTTTGCAGTCACCTAGAGTTTGTTGTTCTGCTCTGGGTGACTGTGCTGGATGCGCTGCAGGAGGTGTGACTCCTGCATGTGGAAAAACGGCCCCTTGGAGCAGGCGAAGACCTGGGTGGACATCTCAACTGGTCCACCTGTGAAGAACACACACAAGAATTTCAGCTTATCATTAGATTTCGGTAAATAGTACTTTAACAATCACGCAAAAACTATTTAGATAAACTATAAACAAAACTAGGTTTTTGCCAATAAGAGAAGTTTTGTTTTATATCATATTTATCATCCAATGTGTCCAGTTTTCTATAATATTTGACCACAAATACTGTTTCACAAATACCAGCTTCGGTTTTGGAGTGATACTGTATTATCATCAAAATGGTCAAAAGCAAAATAATTCATTATAAAGACATTTTTTTCAGGCTGCACCGAGTGAAGTTTTATGGCCAACTGCTGATCTTTAAAAATGTCTGACTTGCCAATTCTGATACCTATTTTGACTGATACCTTTTTTTTTTTTGTCTGAAAAGTCACTAAATATGTCGACAAAATCTAAGTTGCCAACAGTAGGGTGGGTCTGCTTGTCCCCTTTTATTCTTTCACAGCAGAGTAAAAGAGGTATGAGGTTTGTTTTTCTCTGATCTCCCAAAATGAAGGAAAACGAAGCCAATTTATTGGTGCACTCCTATATTTATCATCTTAGAAAGTTCTAAGAAAAAGACGGAAAATCTTTAATCTGAAAGCTCATCTTGTTACAAACCTGCAGCCTTGGTACCTACTTACAGGGTCAAAAATAAATAGGTATAAAATAATATAGCATTTCATTTTTTCCATAAGTATGGTTATTCCTTGATTTCTGTCCAATATGCGATGTATCAAAGCAATAATCAGATATTGTTTATGTAAAATCTACGTCGCAATTAATGGGAAAAGTGTATCTGATAGCTTTAACTTCCTGTATGAATCTTGTTTACACGGAACGCTGAGCGACTGGAGGCTTTTTGTGGTGCTGCAGGAGAGTCCTCAGCTCACCGGGATCGGACAGCGCGTCCATACCGTCCTTCAGCATGGAGGGCCATGACACAGAGACGGCAACGTTTGCAATTAGAACAAGATGGCTCGAAGTGCAAACTGTAACTGCTGCCGACGTCAGCCCCCGGAAAGAACACAAACGACCAGATTCAGTTGAGCAATTTATTTATTTATTTTTTGGTCATGTCCAATAAAGTTCTTGATTTTCTTTTCCATTGTGAGTGCTCCTGGTTCAAAAATGATGTCTCTCTCCAAAACTAAGACACTGCATGTGTCCACTGGAAAAACTCGAGCTAACATTGAGTTCATGTGCTCTCCATTTTTCTTTTTGTAGAAAGTACTCTTAGCCCAGCAGATCTTTCACCTGGATGGAGTTGTTGCTGCCATTAACTGTCTTTAGCTTTGTCTCTTGCCTGGACGAAGCAATTAGCAGAACCAGTTATCATTAGCTTAGTGTACTATTTTTATTTTCATAGAAAGTGCTCTTGGCTCTGTGAATTTCTGCTTGGCCGAGTCTCTGTTCTGTTTGGAATCATTGACATAGATGTTACTGACATGAACTTTGAGTACTGTGGATTTTGTTTTTGTCCAATTCACTGGGTGTCTTTCTGGAAGGAGCCATTGACAAAGGTTTAGCTAGCATTCTAATACTGCAATCTTTTGTTTTGCAGTAGAAAGTCCTTCTTGTACTTTAGTGTTTTAGTGTTGAGCTACTGACACTTTGAGCACTCTACTCCTGCTTCAGTGCCTCTGTTGATGAAATATTTTTTTGTACTTTACTCTTTCCTGCCCAACTTTCTCTTTGGTGAGTGTATCTGTTTTAACCCTCGAGTTGACCTCATTTTCTGTATACACCCTGTGTCCTCTGGGTCAAAATGACCCGTCTTCACTAAACCCCCAATATAAGCAGCTTAATTGAATTTTAAACACCAAATTTCATCTTGTATATTGTAATTCACCACAAAATGTGTGAATACTTGAGTTTTCCCTCTCCATTTGAATTTCTATAGCTTAAGAAAAGAAAAAAATGTGCAAAAAGGAGTTTCGAATGCATTTTTATTCATCTCAATGACTCATTTTCTTTTACTTTTCTCCAGTGAACAATTTAAGAGAATGTACAATACAAAAATTTGAAAAATAACCCATTCAACTAATTAGCACATGTAGGGCAGTATGCAAGCTCACAGCCTTTGCATTTATATTTCTTACACCTGCAGCACACAGTATGTGTTTTACAGTCCTTCTTTTGAGGGCAGAACTGACATCTCTTCCTCTTACTTGCCCTAGCTGGGGAAGTGGCTGTGGTAGATGGATCCTCAAGTTGATCAGGAGCTGCTGCACTCTGAATAGCTTTCACAACTGCTGCTGAGGCTTCTGTGCGGGGAATGTGCTTCCTTCTTTCAATGAGTGGAGTTATGAATGCCTTTCCTAAGTGCTCCAGGAACACTCTCCTTTTGTTATGCTTATGAGGCATCCAGGTTGGGTTGATCTCTCTCCAAATCACAAAGGCATTGTAGGAGGACACATCAATGATGTTGTGGAAGATGACCAGGGGCCAGCGGGCAGTCATTCTTCTGCAGCTATATGTTCCAATCACCTTATCTAGGTTGTCCACATCTCCTTTGTTGTGGTTGTATTCCAGGATGATGATTGGCTTCCTGTCCTCACGATCACTAATGTCGTTGTCTTTGTGCAGTGTGCTCAGAAGAACTACATTCTTGTTTTTCTTTGGGAGGTAGGAAACTAGAGTGGTGGTGGTGAAGGCAAACTTTGAGGAGAAGACCTTTATAATGTCATCTTTATAATGTTGTGTTCTGCATGCCTGCCGTGTTGGTCATATGCCGCTGAGGACCATGTTATTTTGCCATTTTTTGAAAGGAAAGTCTCACTTTCAGCTTCAGGGTTTTCTTCTTCTTCTGAAGATGATTCATCATGCTCTGGGTTGTATTCCTCTCCATCTTCTTCTTCGGATACATACTCTACTTCCTCTTCTGAATCAGAGTTGTCTTGCTGGACATGTGAGAAAATCACCTCTACAGCCTCTTCAGTGTTGTAACGCACACTCATGGCTTCAGCACAGACACAATTCAGGGTCCTGTTATGCAGGACCTTTATAACCTGTGGAAATAACAGGTGGTCTTCTGAAGTCTGCAAGAACACCATCTGATTTGCCTTGTTTACTTCTGCTACTGATTGATCTGAGATACATCTAAAACTTTGTAACATTCTGTGGTTTGTAAATAACTCTGTGACCTTGATTTCAACTCTATTTGCCTCACGGGTCATTTTGACCCGAAGACCATCTTTGTACCTTCTTTTTGTACAGCTTACATGGAAATGTGAATAAAAGCAACATTTAACTTTTTCTATCGTTTTGGCCAATCTAGGAAAAGTCTTAAAATCTCAAGTTAAAAAATTACATTTAGTGGATTTTTGGGGGGGTTTTAACACAGTGGCGGGTCATTTTGGCCTGAGGACAACAGGAGGGTTAACAGTAGTTGGTATCACGATGCAATCAGACTCAGACACTCTAAAATAAGTCTGTATGTGAAATCATGGAACGTTCCTCACCCTGTAAAAGTCTTCCCTCTCAGGTGGCATTCGGACAAGTTCTACAAATGTCACCTCCTCTGCATCCACCTCAGCATCTCCACTCTGAAAAACAGGTGATAGTCATTAGCACCACAATCTCAGCATCATTACTTCATCTGATGAATGATCAAATCTTTCCCATTGCTCGCTGTGGTCGAATTCGTTCCGAGTGAGGCTCCACATGCAACGTGTTGTCTGTTTCCACACTTCTGCACAGCTCAAGAATAACCTGGAAAAAAAACACCACCACACACACATAGAAAGCAGCATGTCCATAATCACGTCTATCCAATATTGCTTTGATATCTGAGTGTATCTGCCACCCCAGTGACTCACTCTGGCTCGCAGTCACAGCAGTAACTTGCCTCTTTGCTTTGCGTTAAGCAGGTCCGGCACCGTGTCCGTCACCAGCGTCACAAACTCGCCGAGGGTTTCATAATGGAGAACGTCTCGGAGCTGCGCCACCTGCCACATGGCTGCAGAGGGCAGCCTGAGAAAGGACGGCGGCAGGAACACATCTGTTCGTTAGAACAAGAGACAATATGAACAGGGGTCAGATGAATTTACATGAAAGGTCAAGCTCCTCATAGAAGATTTGGAATAGAACTACTTCTGGACCAAAGTGGTTTTTGTTTTATAGTGAAGTCCAAAGTTTTATCATTTGTATAACAAAGCAGTTCAGCAGCTTTACTCTGAGAATATTGTGAAAATAATAAGACAGTAATGTAGAGAATAGCTCTAGTGTTTTCAGAATAATATATAACCCTAGGTACATATTTGATTCCTTTAAGCAACTTAGTGCATTTAGGCTTCTTAAATAGGAAACAAAGGAATTCAAGTGACTTTCAGTGTTGCCATTTGGGACGTGAGTATTTCAGAAACTGCTCATCTGCTGGGACTTCAGCCATCACTGATCCACAGCAAATCAGCTGGGACTTTTGTTCATTTAAGTTTCTACCACTGTGGAACCTGGTGAAGATCTGTTGATTTTTGTCATGACATCCTTTAAAAACAAAGATATTCGAATTTCCCGCAAACTTCTCTAAAATTCTGCTGTGTACTTTTGTAATAAATAAATCTACAGAACATTGAATGAGACAAAAGCCGGTAAAGTTAAAACAACACGTGCAGCAGTCATTTAAGTGTTTAATGTATTTTAGAAGAAATGCCTTACTGATATAGTTTATTTGCACTAATGTGCCTTTTATATCAACAGGTTGTCTGAATATCAACCTGAATAATTAGCAGTTAGCTGTCGCTACAAGCTAATTATCACTCAAGAAGAGCAAATACTTTACAAACCCGCGTTTTTTCCTCTGGCAGTTTTCCATTGCAACACATTTGCACCCTTTAGAAAGTCACTGACAAATTGCGGTAGCTTAGCATCCCATTTAAAAACAACTTTCCCTGAACCGGAAAAGTCCAGTTCTTTAGTTTCAAAGTAAAACCCCGACTGTGCATTTACCGCCACCTACCGGACAAAGTGTGGATGACAGCCAGAGAGAATTTACCCATACATATACTGTACCTCCGTATCTATACACTATTTAAACAGTTAAACAGCCCCGTAATTACAAATAAAATGTATTGATTTTTAATACTTTTATATGCCTTCCGATACATTAAATTAAGTACTTTCTTCTCTACTTAGAACTGTAGCAAAGTCAATTATACACCTTAAAATTGAGGCAAGTACCAGTTTGTTGAGCATTTTATATACATGTATTTTTTAAACTTCCCCCAATAAAGTAAAAACATTTTTTTTGTGAAAAATTATAAAAGTCCAGGCTGGTAGCAAACTAGTAAACTTAATAACCCATCACTCATTTTAAGGCAAAGCTATTTAGCTTAGCATGACTGTTAAGTGGAAAACTACAGATTAGCTCCCAGAGCAGACAACCCAACTAATTAATATAAAATACTTATGGTATTCAATAACGGGTATATTTGAAAATAATCTGGTCACCACTACATTAATTACATTAAAATATGAGTAAATGATTGTTATACATTCTAATACATTTAACAGGTGAATTATTAGAAATGTTTGCATAAACACCAACTGTGTGGGATAAAAATTCGAACTGAAATAAGTTTTAGTTGGTAGAACATTTTATTCGTTCATGAGTTATCTGTGTGCAAATTGCCAAGAGTTTGCTTAGAGTTTCCTCCGCATCAACATAGTTTTCAATAAATAAAATGTTTTTGTGCTAGTTTCATCATTGGTCCCAACACCAGTTACATATAGCGTCCTATGACAAAAAAATCATACATTTCCTGAAAGTTATCTGTTCTTTCAGGAAAAAAAGACACACAAAATTAGAGATTATATAACATTTACAGTGATACCAGAAGTATCTTAAGTAATCTGCAGACACGTTTGCTGAGTCTCGGGGATAAAAGTCAGTTGAGATGTTTTAAGGTTCTCAGCAAAAACAAACAAAAAAAATACTTCAAACTATCATCTGCCAGAGACGACAGGGAATCCGTCCGATTAGTTATTGAAGAGCTTCTTGCTGAAGTCCGTGAAAGGTGAGGATCTTTGGACGGAGCTGAGGAAAGCTGCTGCATGGTTACATTCAGTTAAAGCTGGGTTAGCCTTCTCACAGCACAGCAGGGGATGAGATCCTGTAACAAGAACATCAGGTTGCACTGATTCACAAGTGTCTGAAAAGAACCATTTATAGAAAATACATGGAGTTACAATATGTGGGTGTAAATAAATCGACTGATTTTCACAAGGTTCTAAATGACACAAAACAGAGTAAAAAACCAGCACAGACTAAGTATTTATTAAACAAAGATAAAGCTAAAATACAAAAACTGTATGTGGAATAGCTATGTATTGCAGCTTTCACTGGACTTAAGAGGGAAGAAAATATACCAGTTTTATTATAAATTGGCATCAAACGAGCCGTGAAAATCCTCCATTTTGGCTTGAAGGTTTTGGATCGTATCGTGTAGTCTTTTTATACTTCCAATAACATTTTATACCTTTTTAACAGCATGATAAAACCTAAATCTTTATCATCCGAAAAACTGTAGGCGGATGTTTGATTGTCCTCTGACTCCCACCCGTGACGCGCTGCCCGTAAGCAATGGCCGACTGACAAGCTACACGAATACTGGACAAAAGATAAAACATATAAATGCTTCCAAAGCAAAACTATATCACAAACTTCCATAGCAGTGAGAAATTTAAAAAGTGACTTTGTACTATCCGTCTCCTTGCGTCACATTAACTTCTACTCAGTGTTGTAACTTCCGTACTCCGCGCTGTTAGCTAGAAACTTCTGCGCTCCCTCCTGCTTACCTTTTTACGGGACGATGAAATATACGAAGAGAAACAAAGCGATGTCAAAAAGCAGAAACACCCACAAATCCACCCAGTAGGAGTGTTTCGGTAAGTTAACGGGGCCTCCGTTAGACTGAAACATTTTCTCCTCTCCTGAGGAAGCCACGGGAGTCACACCGGGCCCCATCTTTCCACTGGCTGCGACTGGGAGTTACCCGGAAGAGAACGACGACATCCTTCCTTCAAAATAAAAGCAGTTTTGACTAATAGTGATTTTATACTATATAGTGAAATAGTGACTTTTTTTTAACATGTCAATTTTTAACATGTCATGTTCGAAATAAATAAAATAAAATAAATTTTTAAGCTGGCTTCGCCTGATAACTACTTCAGCTATTTGTGCAAAAGACTACTTTTGTCTTTCCCTTATATTGTGGAAGGAGCGTGTACAGACAGAGAGATAGAGATCACAGACAAATTAAAACTGGTTTAGCTTTGTAAAACTCAATTGTATTTAAGATTTTTGAACTGTGGCTAAAAGTCTACTATTTTTACAGACTTGAATCAATGTAGTGTTAATTCTTAATTTTAAGAATTCTGCCGTTTTTTTGGCAAAAAGTGACCAAACAGCCAAACAGCCAGTAAGAAGCTACAAAAAGCTACAGCAGAGGTGCAAATTATCAAGGAACATTTAACCCAGCATTAGTGGGTGGGTGAGTATATTTGAGGCTTTTGTCCTCTCCGATCATGAAAGAAAGGTCATTTATGTGGAAATAATTCTCGTTTTAGAAAAATCCGTTTTTGCATGTAGCTGCTCTGGTAATTGTCGTTTCAACACAGAAGAATCTCAACTGAACAAAAACTCAAATTGCTTGAGTGACACCAAATACCATTTATTAGGGCTTTACAAAGACTACAAAATCCTCCAGATGACTTAAATCACTGTCTCTGTATATTTACATGATATGTTACATACAAATGTACAAAATATAAAACATTTAAGGACAAATGTTTCACCCAGAAAGAAACAAAACTTTCTCTCAAACCAGAGTAAATGCTATGGTCTCCAACTGAGATGCAACTTGAAAGTGTAAGTGGGAAAAATTACCAGTTGGTTTTCAACACAATGGTGTACACTGTTAATGGTGTCAAAGTGCTGTTATCTTGGGAACTAATGGCCTATAACAGGAGTGTACATAGGTTTTGATACATGGGTGTAGTATAGAGCAACCTGTAAACACTGCATTTATCACCCTTGGCATGCAACTACACCACCTGGTTAGCAACCATCAAAGGCTGGGCTGCAGAGACATGTGAAGCTGAGTACAGGTAGGATTGTAGAGGTTTGTCCTGAGGTTGTGACAACAAGACTTCTTGGTCTCTGGTGGGCCTCTTACTGACCAGTAGCACCTGTTAGATGTGTACAGTACAGCGTCGGCTCAACTTCAGCACCTCAGACAGCTAGCAAGCCTAAGGTGGTGGTAAGTTAGGGTTAAAATCACCAAAGAGGAAGTGGTTTTGAAAAACATAGCTCAGGATTTTTAAGTGAAGGTCTGCAGAGTTAATATCTTACCTGCAGTAGATGACTTTGTTTGGTATCGTCATTTAGCATAAATCCAGGTTAGTCATTTCCAAAGGCTGAAGCAATTTGGAAATGCAATTAGTCCAAAACCAAAGTGGACCTCTATTATCTTAACTGAAATCTCAAAAATGTCATAACGGTTTGAACAAAAGTTGTATTCTGAGCCTTGAAACCATTGCCATGTAGGCAGTAGGTGGTTATTTACACAGAGGGTTCTCCCTATTTGCAAGGGAAGTGGAGGTTGGAGGCAGTGTGCCGCCAATAATCTTCCGGTGAGAAACAAACACAGAGTACGGAACATAAGAAGTGTTTCCAGTGAAGGCATTTACATACCCGGCAAGAACCGAGAAATTTGTTTACACAAGGTGGCAAGAACCAGCATTTCCAATTTTCTCCATTAACCATGGCCACTTCAAGTACTGACCAACCATGCAGTACTTGGTGAAGGGAAAGTTGATGTGTTGAGAACACACTCAAAGAAGACCCTTTAAATAATGGTCAAATTGTTTGGCTTTTGTGGGGTATATGTTAGAGTAGCTGTTTCATATAAAAGTAAATCATATTTCCCTTGGGTACTTCTAGGTAAATCACCTTCCAGTGCAAATATGATAATGGCTTGAAGGTTCATAAAAGGCTACAGGTCAGCCTGTACTCCCGTTCCATTTCGTTCCAACATTGTTACTTTGAATGACAATTTATGGTGGTAAAATGTGGTTGTCAAATTAGGTATAAAAGATTCCCTGCAGGATATAAATGGACACATGTTTGGTATCTTGACGTGAGAAACAAATGAACTAAAATGTACAAAATGACCAGCAGTCTTAGCATAAACCACAATGACGTTTCTTGAGTTGCTTTGAGGCGATAAAAGTCTGCTTTGGTATTCGCTCCTTTCAAACTAGCTGTTAACTAAACTGGATTTTTCACTAAATGATGACAACAGTTACCTAGGATATTGACTGCCTACAATCTTTTTAACAGAACTTCACTTAAAAAATCCTGAGCCATCCATTTGAGGAACGACAGGCATTTCTGAAGACACGGAGGATCCAGAGTATTTCATGGTAGAGTAAGGAGCATTGGACAGGTGCCTACATGTTTTTTTTTGTTGTTTTTTTTTCCAGGTAATTAGTTCAAACGGTACTTCTGTACAGTTAATGCCTCCTGCATAGGCAAAACATCAAATCACCACAAGACACACACCTGTTTCTGACAGCGGGTTGAGTTTTTGCATCTTTTTCTTCTCCGTTTTCCATACGTACGACGATATCTTCAGCGGGTTTTTGCATTTTGTAACACCGACAGGCCAGAATGGATCTTTGACTCACTGTGCAAGAATTCTAGAAGTATTTACAGCCCACCCCGACCCTTAAACGTGTGCAAAATTGACCTACTTAAACAAAGAAAGAACAATCAAAATTCTAAATGGCTTCTTCCGTCCAGTACACGCATACATACAGGTAAAGTTCTCTTCTCAGTGCACCCTCCCACCTACCCCCACTCCCATTTATTTTTTTAAAAAAAAGCTTCAAAACATGCTCATCAGGCTTAATAAAAAGAAACAAAAAACAAAAACAAAACAGTTTGGTTGTGCTCCTGGTAATTCAAGTGAGCCCAGCTCAACTGGGCGCAAAACAACAACTAAAAAAATACCCAACCCCCCCTTTTTTTGTGTTTCTTTATACAATATTGGTCTGTTTGTTTGAACTTGAAATACAGCGTTATGTCTTTTAACTTCTTACTGTCAGAAAGAAGCAAGGAGGCTTCACAAGAAGAAGACGGGGCCGCAAGCAGGGGTGCTCATACTAGACACGGCATCTTTGACGCCGACGGAAGCAGGTTAGCATGATCCTACAGTGAAACGCAGCCCTCTTCCAACAACAGCCAGAGAAAGCGAAGGAACGTTTAAGGCAGTTAGAAAGCACCAACATTATTGTTCCCTTTTACGGCTATCACTTAAACTGTAAAAGACAGCGGCTTCGACTGGTTTTTGGATACCTCCAGAATAAAGGTGGATGCAGGGTATTGAACAGGTGAAAGTTTGGGGTATGTGGGTTTGGACTATTCGGTATTTGGATTACATCCCACCCTGGAGAACTTCTACAACCATGGTGGGCTTTTTGATCGCAAGTCTGTACGGTGTGAACATTTGGCAGTCGGATCAAAGGAAATCATTGGCACTTTTCCATGTTGCCTTCACAGAACCAGGACGACTGGGCGACACACGGATCTCACACTGTCATTGTGCTTGGTGTTGGCATTTGGAACAGCTTGGCAGTGGCTGACCCTGATAAGGTTCAGGCCAGGGGGCCCAGCACCACGAGGCTTAAGCAAATGTCCGCCAATTTGCTCAGAGCTGACCCAAGGCATACGTGGGAAAAGGGGCTGCTTAGTGGCTTGGAGGCGCCCAGGGGCTCCCCAAATTTAGCACGACAGGTTCAAAATGTGCTAGGTGTAAATACAGAACCTTTTAGTGGTTCAAAAAACAGATTTCTCAAAAAACAGTTAAGAAATGTAAAAAATTTTAGATGGGAGAGGTTGGCTTTGCACCTGACCCAAGTCTGGATAGTTGCTTACTTTAGCCTCATGAAAACCGAACCAGTTTATCCAAAGTAAAAGCACCAAAAGTGTTTCGCACCACACGTAAAACATTAACTTCTCATCACGAGGCATGACGCTGGTTACTGGTGCCACGTTTTTAAAAGGCTTTGGTTTCAAAACCGGCAGAATTTCTCAATCGTGGTTTAAAGTCCGAAGTTGCAATCTCACCCCATGGAGCATTAAATAATGCAATGCTGCTACTGCCCCCAGCTGGACAAAAGGAGGCAAATGCAACTTTCCCTGGCTTTTAAAAAAACTAATTTGTTACAAACAGTCTCCAAATCTGTTTGGAGTCACAATGTGGGGAACTAAAGGAGGGCCACCTATCACTTTTATTAAGATAATGCAGTTTTAGAACTACAGTTGGCAAGTTATGAATGGTAATCTGCCTAGAGGTCCCAATTAACCAACTAATCTCTAGTTAGACTGCAAGTTCAATTCTGTATAAACAAATCTTCTGTAAGGTAACCGAACATGATCAAAGGATGACAATATAGACGTGACATTAGTCCTGCTGTGACGGTTTATGAGCTTAATAGAAAACAAATTCTGCCTGGGTCGGCTCTGGGTCTTTAATAAATAATAGTAATAATATCTAATGCAGACAAACGTCCGATCCTAGTTGAACAGCAAGGGCTCAAAGTTGTCCTACATCGGCCCAAACGTTAGCCAAAACTGCTAGCAGTTTCCACCAGTTTTTGTGCAAAGCGTCAGACTTGGCCATGAGAAGATATTAAAAACTACACCTGCTCTGCTTTTCATGCCCCGCTGTTAAAGCTGACATCCATTAAAACAGTAAAGACAGAGCGCCTTGCTCAAGGACACTCTGGCATTCATGATGATGTTCAAAGAAGGGACTTGAACCGATAAAAGGTTCTTATCCGAGGGGATTTCCTCCCTGCTGCCTCTGTGTGCACATATATGTGTGTGTCTGTAAGAAGCACCTCTGTAAACAAGGAAAGACGTAACAGAACCAGCCATACCAATGTAAACATCTGTAGATATAACTGGGTAAAAAAAAAAAACAATAATAAAAAATAATAATATCCGGTTTTGTTGTTCTGGGACGCTTTGGAAACCGACGTCTGAAAGTAAACCGAAGGAAAAGTGTCTCGTTGGTGAGAACACTTTTGGAAAAAACCACCAGAGCTACGGATATTTCTCATCGAGAACACGCGGACATTTTTATAAAAATGTCACAAAAATGAACAGGACAGTACGGTTTGTTGGACGTAATGTAGACAGTGGTTTGGTTTCACATTGTGACCACTAAGGACCAAGTTGGTAAAAGCCTCTGACAGCATAAAACATTCGGATTTCATATTGCACCATTAAAATATAGGCATTTTCTTTCAATTTGAGGGTCTATCTTGAGTATTAAAACTTTTCATATATTATATATCTGTAGTGCGGGTCCTGTGGTGGACCAGCAGCCTGACCAGGTTGCACCTCGCTGCAGCAGGACTGGATAATGACGGATAAATCCATATCGTGTTGGGGGGGATGTGTTCTTTGGGGTTCCAAGGTTTGCCCACCACTTTAGAGGTTTAAAGTGAGCTGGTTCTTGGGCTCATAGGGCCGACTCCAAGGAGGAGTCCAGCGGGTCGTCATGGTGACTGGTGCTGTCGCTGTCGCAGCTCTGGGTGCTGGAGTAGTTAGCTGCTTCCTGCAGCCGTAGCAGCATGTTCATCTGTAGAATATAAAAAAACCTGTTTGTTAGAACCTAGGACACAGTTTGGAGAAAGGTTGAGAGAGTTGACAAAATACAAAGAGAGAGAAGAAGACTGCAGGAAGTAGTTGGAGGATCATGGCATGTTAAATGTTGGGGTTGGTGAGAAACCTTTGAGATTTCATATCAGAATATTAACTTCACCAGGTTTTCTCAGTAGAATCCTCTAAATGTAGTCAGTACAAATAGAAGGCACCATTACTTCTCTTACTCGTTGATGTTTAAATGCACCTAATGAAAAGGCCCATTGATTATGAAAATTGCATTTGCCAATATTTTGGATTGTTGCTTTTTATGTTCACCATAAAAAGCTTACTGATGTATGAAAAACAGTTTGCTTTTTAAAACAATATTGTGCTTTTCTATTACAAAATGTTTGTACTTATTACATTACATTTTGGAGCCTTTCCTAATGTAACATATGTCCCTACATTTTTAAGAATGAAACTTCACAAGCTGTATTTTGTGCCGTTTCTAACTGCTGCAGTCAATCAGCGCCATAAACCCGCCGAACTTTTCATCCCTGCTGCAGAGCTAATGATCTAAATAATGCAGAAGTGCTGCTGCATCTGGTGAATTGCTTCCAGTGTTCCTAAAACGGCTCTTGGCACCGCCGCATAATAACTGCACGCGAAGGAGTCCGCACGTACATACACACACACACACACACACACACCCACACACCCACCCACGCCCACAGGCGTGTGTGTAAAATGCACAAACACTCTAGTTAAATCAAGCCAGCCGGGGTTTTTTTTGGATGGCTAGCCTTTAATTTCTCCTGGGCTGCAATAACCCGCCAAGCAGGAATGAATTCTCTCTCCACTCATTTACTTTCTACTCTCACTGTCCTGAATAGTTCATTTGCAACTTTGACAGTTTTGCTTTAAAGGGGCAGTATTATGCGTTTTCCAGCTACATTCTATTACTTTATAGCACAATCAAGCACAATTCAGTTGTATATCAAATATATCTTAAAAGAAGTTTGACAGAGGGCCTTGACATTGGGCCCATGTCTCTTTAAGAAGCTCCTGCTCTTTATGAAACGCCGCCTTCAGGAAGTCATCGCAACATGGCTTCTCTATTAACGCCTTAACGACCTTTTACTGGTGTTGCACTGAGAATGAGCGCAGCAGATCCTCAGTTCCACCAGGTGTTTGCTAATTGCTGCTGGCTAGTCTGAAGGAGCTGAGTGAGGGAGTTGTGCTCCTCTAGTTTCTTTTGGGTGGAAACTTGGAAGCTTGGAAACTGCAGCTAAGAGGCGGAGCTATGTCCACCCAGACGTCAGCGCAGCTGAATGGTTGGAGACTAAAGGATTTCTCAAACACGTGTGAAAAAAAATCTAAGCAACATACCAGGTTATATTTCTGATGAGGGAATTAAATTATAACATGATGTAAAGCTCAAAAAAGTCAATTTCACATAACAGCGCCCCTTGAAAGGCGTTAGCTTAAACTGTACTCCCTTTTTGCTCGTCACTTTGCAAACGAGCGTGAATTCATGATTCCTGGCAAATAATTCATGGCTAATAAATGGAACCGTATGAAGTCAGATCTGTCCTCACCAGCGGGTCTCCCTCAGTGTCGCTCTGAGACACCTGCTTGGACGACGTTCCCTCCTTGGATGAGCTGTAGCCGTCGTATCCCACGTCTTCCGGCCGCAGCTGGAGCAGCGACTGGCCCTCTTGCTGCAGCGAGGCGGCATTCCACGGATACGTGTCATTCACCCACTTGGACGGATCCTCCCACACGGCTCGCTTACCGTAGAGCTGAGGACGGGAACAAAAGATAGGCGGGGAAGGAGGAGTGAAAAAGTATTCCTTTCGTTTTTGATGCCTTACCTGGAAAAGCCCAAATCTGTCTTTAATGAGTTAGATTAAAGAGATCCAACGCTACCCTTTTATTCTACCCTTTGGAGTAGAACTACAACCTTCAAGATTACAGTTGTGCTTAAATGTTTTATCCATTAAATCCCAGCAGTTTTGTTTGTATAGTATATCAAGGTGCAAAGATGTTTAACATTTAATTTCAAGGCGTTCTCATGAAATGCAGAGACAGCTACCTGTTAATGTTTTAACAGTTTGTTATTAGGTCGTTTAATCAACACATTCTGTCACCATCGGCCATTTGAGAAGATTCTCTTTTGGCCCAAAATGAATGTGAAAAACCACAAGACGTTTGCAGCGTGTGTTGTGTCTATAAATTACAGCTTAGGAAGGCTAAATACCATCGCAAACCACACTCTTCAGATTTCTATCAGTAAAGACTTTTAAAAACTGATGCATTATTTTCCTTCTGCTTCACATTTATGCACTAGTTTGTGTTGGTCTGTAACGTACAATGTTATGTTTATTGTTGTAATGTGAAAAACTGAGAAAAATGCTGCAAAAATACTAAACTTTACCAAGTATTACTGACTTAGTTTATAGTGCAAATTTTGAAATAAAAGAACTAACTTACAAATAACTTTTGTTTTAATAAATAAGTTGGTGGAATTATCACTTTAAAGTCATTAAGAACTACTGACATAAAATAAACTGAAAAATTACTTTAAAGCCAGTTTTGTCTTATTTCAAATGTACTTGAAATAAGACAAAAAAGACTTGCACTAGAAACTAGACCAAAAATACTTGATAAGATTTTGTGTTTTTGCAGCATAAGGCCATGTAAATCAATAAGAACCAACTAAAAGATTTACCAACCAACAGTTTTCCTGGGTTATTTCTCCTGTTCTCAGGTTATAATGTGCATCATCTTGAGAGGGGCATACTTGACCAATTTGAAATAAATGTAGCTGTACTATATGTGTATGATCCAGGAAAATACATACATAGATATTTATTATGTACCTGTAGACCTTCCCTGACAGCCTCCAGCAGGTAGGGGACCAGGGAATAGTTCCACAGGTCTGTGAACCAAACCCGGGAACCTTCTACTTCCATGGGACAGGACAAGAAGAGACGAGGCCCTACGGTGAATAGAAAGGAACACATTACACACATGGAGGGACATTCAAATGTCTGTCTGCTGCTAACTCTACAGAGGCTAAAGTGTGTGTGTGTGTGTGTGTTCTGAAGTAACCTATGGTGACGTCGGAGGAGCTGTGTGCCTCCAGGAAGCTGTTGAGATGCTGCCAGGTTTTGGGGATCCAGTCGATGATCTTGATCAGGTCGTTGCTGCGCATGTTCTTATCGATCTCTGTCTCGATGAGCTTCCGGCGCAGGAAGCGACCCAGGAAGCCTTTGACCGGCTCCGTGTGGTTAGTGCACAGTACCCACCTACACCGGGGCAAGACATCGGCTCATCAGCGTAAAGATGATGACATTTCATCCATTTGTGTAAAAGGTTCATTTAGCTCTCTAATTGAGGGATTTTGAATGAAGATTGCCACAAAGAGGAAGTTTTCTGTGTTTTCCAGGCACACAGTGCCATTTTATACCACAACCAAGAAACTGTTACCTTCAGTTGGTATAAAAATGCTGCATATGTAAACTGTGGCTTAAAAGAAATTGGACTTTGTAGTTTAGCGCCTTGATGTCTCTTTAAGAAGCTCTTGCTCTTTTTGAAACTCCGCCTTTAGGAAGTCATCACAACATGGCTCCTCTAATTAACTGTTTAACAATGTTTTTACCAGACTTGCACTGAGGTGGAGCTCGGATAATGAGCGCAGCGGATGTGCAGTTTCACCAGGTTTTTGCTAATTGCTGCTGGCTAGTCTGAAGGAGCTGAGTGGTTCTCTGAGGACAAAGCTTAGTCCATTAAATAAGAAACACAATTAAAATCACATGTCAATAAGCTTGTTCATGCGTTAAATCATTTAAAAACATGCCGCGCTATCTCTCTCACCATCTACTTCCTGTTGTCTTCATCTTTATGGTTTGCACCAGTAATAACGTCTCGTCGATGATCAAGTGACTGAAAAAAGTGTTTCCATTGCAGTTTTGCCAAATAAACCAATTTTGATATGGCCGTAAAAATCACCTCATCCTAGAGCCAAAACTTTATATAGAAAAACGGGCATTTTTCCCCCCCGAAATTGCAGTGTTTCCATAAAGCAAATTTATTTTCGAAATGTCTAATTGGCAAACATATGGTCAATAAAAACGCAGCTAGTGACAGTTATGTGTACTAACCCTAACTAGCCAGCAACGATTTAGGTTTTAGATAAACTGAACGTCAAATTAATTTTTGCATTATTTTTGTAATTTTCCTCCTCCCGTAGAACTAGATAAATCAGGGCTCAGTGTTGGTTGTGCTTGCTGAGCTCGAATTGAACACAATATGGCGTCAGACCTGAAGTTGTGGTGGAGCTCCAGATTGGGAGAGCAGGAGACTCCCTGGCTCATGGTCCCGATGACATATGGGCTGCAAATGGAAGAGAAAAAAAACATGGTTACTTCAACTACGACAAATGTTTCCTCAGTTAGCTGATTATATGTGAAGGAAACTGATGGGACTTGAGTCGACTTGGCGGAAGTCGTGATGGACTGCGCGGCGTTTCGAGTCCTCCTCACCATTTGTGGTACTTGCAGTTGAGGAAGCCGTTGAATATGTCGCTGAGCGAGCCGATGTGGTGCAGGTTATCCAGGATGACCACATGGGGGAGCTCTGCGTCTGTCCTCTCAGAGTTACAACGCTCTGCCAGGCTGGACAGGTACTGACGCAGGTCCTGTGGGAGGAAGCAGTCACTGATTTAGAGCAATATATCCAAACTGAAGTCAAGCTATATCTCCAACAACAGCAAATACGGTATTTGTAAATGTATTCATACTCCTTAAACGTATTTACACCTTATTTATAAGGTACTCTAAATACTTTGGTGTATTTTGGGGGATTTTATGTGAGCAACAGTACAGAAAGCAAGAAGTACAAAAACAATGAATGGATAATGGTAGAAAAGGAAGACAGAAGGAAGAAAGGAATAAAAGAAGGTTGAAAAGAAAAGTGATGTAAGGAGAGAAAGGAAGGCAGAAATCCAAGGACACAATGAAGGACAACATTTAGACAATAGGATGTAAAATACAAACATGTTCATATAAATTATTTCCCTGTAAAAAACAATACTTCAATTAAACTTCTTTATGTTTCAACACTTGTCTAGACTGTGGAGTAAACTTTCCGCAATGAAATCCTCCACATTTATGAATATTTGTCTATTAGAAATTAAGGTTTATAGGGAAACAGTTGATACTCAGACAGGTTAAACTATTTTAAAGCCTGGAACTATCACTACATACCACACTTTTCAGAATTACATCGGTAAAACGGGTTAAAAATCATGCCTGTATTTCCCTTTCACTTTTCAATTGTGTTCCTCTTTGTGCTACATCACAGAAAATCTACTGATGTTTCTGGAAGAAAATCAAACATGAGATCAGACGAGCTGTGGGTTTCTGATACCTTGCTGGAATTCTGGTCCACATTAAAGCTGGCCACGTTGTGCTCAGTCACCTCCTGCCCCATCTGACTGATGATGTACTCGGCCAGCTTGGCAGCCAGGAAGGACTTCCCTGTGCCGCTGGGCCCTGAGAGGATGATCCGCCGATGCTCCATCAACAGGTTGAGGTACCGCTGGATTATGGGCTTTGGAATGAGTGTGTCGAATACCAGGCTGTCTATGCTGTTCTCCTTCACACCTACGATCAGGGCGGATGGAAAGGTAAACTGCCCGCAAGATAACAATCTGAGTTTAACCACCAGGAAGCTTAATGCCAGCAAGAAACCCACAGAAAACCCTGACAGAGATTCTTTTGTCAGCGTACCTTTGAGGTGAACCTTGATTATGTTGTTGTCGCCCACCAGGTAGCCGCAGGGCAACAGCTCAGGCACTTCGGAGGCATGGCAGCGGATCACTTCCCCCATCCTGTAGCCCACAATGCTGTCAGAGCTAAGACCCAGGCTGGTCCCAGGATCCACCCGGAACACGTACTCCTGCAGCAGGACGGAGGCAGAGGAAGCTTAGCGGCAATGCTAGCTATGGATACATTCACACTGCAGGCCTTTAGGCGCAATTCTCATTTTGCTTTGAGTTGTCGTTCACTTTTTCAATTTGCATGTGAACTCCTGTGTGAACCGTAAGTGACCTAAAAGCATCCCACATTCGCAGTACAGAACGAAGTAAACATGGACAGTAATGGTGGAGTGTATCTTGCGATTTTCACAAATCTTGAGCTTTTCACCCCTTAAAGAAAAATCTAATTTGTGCCATTTCCATATGTGGCACAAATTCTGACACATATCCAACTGCTTTTAAAGCATCTGCAGTTTGAACGGTAATTTTATCTGACTTTTACGTCATTAATGTGAGACATAAATCATAATTCTGCACCAGAAGAAGCTGGTGCGATAAATCTGGATGGCACCATCCATCCATTTTCTTACACCCTTGTCCCTAGTGGGGTCGGGAGATGCTGGTGCCTATCTCCAGCTAACGTTCCGGGGCGAGAGGCGGGGTGCAACCTGTACAGGTCGCCAGTCTGTCGCAGGGCAACACAGAGACAGACAGAACAAACAACTATGCACACACACTCACACCTAGGGAGAATGACCTGACAGTCATGTTTTTGGACTGTGGGAGGAAGCCGGAGAACCCACACATGTACAGGGAGAACATGCAAACTCCATGCAGAAAGACCCCGGGCTGGGAATCGAACCCAGGACCTTCTTGCTCAGTGCTACCAACTGCGCCACTGTGCAGCCCTGGATGAAATCAATGGCTGAAAATTGAAATTATGGACTTATAAAATAAGTGCTTGTCACTGAAGCACATCACAATCTGACTACACATCCAAACAGATTTTCCTACAGAAGTTATATTCAATACACCACAAAAGGCCTTTGCTATTAGTTGTGCTTTATTTTTCTTAGCTTCCTTTGACTTATGATTTTGTGACAATACTGTCAACTACTGTATAAATATACTTTAAAATCCAACCATCCAGTATTACTTCCATAAACAGAGCGCTGCTGTGACGTCTACATTCTTCTCTGTGCATGCTGGTTGCTTTGGTGCCGTAAAAAATTCACATGGAGGCCAGATAGTATGAAGAACCAGGCAAAAATCTCCGGATTTCAGCAAAAGAAAACAAAAAATCAAACTTTAGAATCCACCACATAGCCTTAATGTTCTACCTCTAAGAACTCAAGATAGACAAATTCTGTCGATCTGCTTACTTTAAAGAGCCGCCGGATGACCCCGTCCAGGACGTCCCACTTGGTCTTCCCACTAACACCTATAGACCCGATCAAGTACTCGTGGCTTTGTGGAACCTGAAGAGTCAGCAGAAGAAATCAAACATCAGGAACAATACGGATATATTTTTGTGATCCAAGCAGGATGAATGGTCATCAACAAACCTTGGTGCTTTTTGGCCCGCTGCTGATGGTGACCACTATCCGCACACTCCGACTTTCCTTACGGAGATTTCCCTCGTAGCTGTCGTCCAGGAGAATATCTGAAAGGAAGACGTTCTGTTAACACATTGACTACCTACAAACAAATTGGTCACTGAAGTTTATTCTGTAAAATTTGCTGCCGAGTCTCTCAAGATGGACAAGCAGCACAGTCCAAGCATTCCATCATCATGCATGATGCCAAACACCAGCAGACGCTATAAGAGTGAGGATGAACTGTATTTCTTGACTGCATTGTGTCAAGTGTAAGATTAGGGAAGGGGATTATGGCAGGGGAGTTGATTTTCAGGGGTTGGAATTGATCCCATGGCTCCAGAGAAAGGAACCCAATTTTTTAGCCAACCAATCTGGGGCTATTTTGGGCTATTTTATGCTCCCAACTCTGTAGGAACAATTTAGGGATGGACCGCAGTTATGAGGCAATGTGGCGAAACCTGAAATTGCTGCTGTGCAAGTTACTCAACAGGTTGTTGCTAGGTAACCAAAGAGTGAACGAGTTAGTTGATGCCACTACTGTACAGGAAGGACCTCGTACAGTAGTGGCTTACCTAGCGCTACATACTCAAACCAGACTTTTTCATCCAACATCAGTGTCTGACCTCACCAATGTTCTTCAGGAAAAAAGGTCACAGATTCCCATAAATACAATCCTAAATCTTGTAGAACACCTCAGCAGGAGAGTTAAAGCTGTTAAAGCTGAAAAAACCCCCACATCATCCAAAATAATGGTCTTAGTCATTTCTGTTTTTTCCCAAAAGTGATTTCTGCAAAGAAAAATCACCACCTCTTTCTTTCCAAAGGATGTTTTAGAAAAAAATACACTTTTGGCAAAAAAATGGCTTAGGCCGTCAGTTTAAAAAGATGAAGATATTAGATCCTTTGGATTAACAATAAGACTTGATTAAGGTTCGTGTGTCTGTTCAAGTGATTTTAGCAACAAAATGTAATGTAAATGTACTGCGAGTTATTTATTTATCAATTTCTCTGGTTGCTGAATGCTCCTCCATATTGCCGTTCTTCTTTTCCCAGAATCAAACCTACATGTCAGCCGATGAACCCGAGGCTTTTCTGCATTTTATTGCAAAAAAATGGCTACGCTTTTCCAACAAAAACAGCATCTTACATCACACTTAGCCAATGTCAGTTTACATAACTTCACACTTCAACTCTGAATGCTTTTCTCTCTGAACCATATTCTAGAGTGAGGAAGGGGCCACTTGGTATTCAGCTGGCCTCCTGCTTGCTGCATGCACTGCATTGAGGTGATAACAGCCGCTTCTTCCCTTCGTCCACGCGCCATCACTCTTCGCTCTTTTCGCCATCAGCTAACAAGCCTTTCCTGTTAATTACTGAATGAGCAAAACGGACAGACTTCTTTTTCTGAAACGGACCGAGTCAGGAGATATTCTCCACTTCGTTGCCGAATAGGGTTCTGTCCTGCTGCAGGTCATCAGAGGGGAACGTTTTATTCCTGAAATAAGCCTTTTCGACCAGATTCCTTTGCAGTTATCCGGTAAACACAGGCGAATGAAGAGAGACATTTTAAACCGACAAAGTAGAAAATTAGTTTGAACAATCTCTAGAGTTCAGAGCTGACATTGTTTGTCACTGAAGACCGATGGGATTGACGGCGTACTCACCCGACATGATGGTGTCAGTGATGTTGAGGTTATTGAGCGACAGCCCCAGCGACTGCCGCGAGGAAGACGAGGACGTGCTGGAGGCCTCGGAGGGCGGCCGGGCCATCTTGATGGGCGTCGCCGTGGGCGTGGCGTTCCCGCTCGACTTGAGCCGGTCGTTCTCCGCTTTCAGGGTCTCGATCTCGTTCTGCGGGTCGGAGGAATAAAGTGACGGCAGCTCCCAACGGCTAGCAGTTATTTATTCTGAATGCGTAGCACTGCAATTATGGTGCTGCAAGGGTTTTTTTTTTATCTTTAAGGCCTCCTTTGTGTTGAAGTTAAGTCTCAGATAAAGAATTTAAAACGATCACTGAGATCTGAGGGCAGACAGAAAGGCTTCTACAAACCGGATAATCCAGATGTACAAAGATCCGATTAAGTGAGGCGTTCCTGTTCATTTGACATGTTCTTTCACCGCATGCTTAGCTTTTTAAAGATGGAATCGCAGCAAGCAAGACATGAAAAAATGTGAAAAATAAGCAAGTCATTTGTTAACACAGCTACAATGGAGTTGAAATAAGAAAATAATAATAACATATTATGTATTAAGAGGGTTCTTGGAGGATTCAGTAAGTAAAATTTAACACCTTCTAAAGACTTTTTAAGACTGTTAAGACCAACATTACCAGAAACTTTCAAATTAACATTTTTAACAAAAGAAACCATTTATTATCAATTTAGTTGTCAAAGAAGATTCAAGTTTCTTCATCAAAAAGACAAAATTATATCTGTATTAAAAAAAACAGCAGTAATCTTCTCAAAGCTGCAGTAAAAAAACTTTTATTAAAAAATGTTTTTTACATATTTTCTAAAACTGTGACAGTATAATAATCTCCTTCCTAAACTATTATAGCTAGTCTTAGCATTTGTGAAAGTCTCTGCTGATGGTGAGGAGAAGCTGAAGGGGATGCGAGGGTGACTGACAGCGCTAAGACCCGCCTCCTGGCTCTTCTTGCTAACACAGGGAAAAGGAAGAGGAGCTCAATTTTTTTTACAGATCATCTGTCTCGTACCAAACTGTCACAACGTGGTGACAGTTTCAACAACAATGTAAAAAACATATCATTCATAAAAGTTACATAGTGCAGCTTTAAACTTTGATTTCCTGTTTTGTTTTTTGTTTTTTTACTTTTTTAGACTTTTTAAAACCCTGTTACAAGATTTTGCATTAATATTCATTAAAGGAAAAGAAGCTACTGAAGCCAAGCTGGTGTTGTGTGGTTCTACGAATGATTTCCCAGGTTTTCCCAGCCTCACCTGCATGCGGTTCATGGCCTCCCGGATCTGGTCCAGGTGGTGCGCCGAGCTGAGAGCCTCCAGCCGGATGTCGGTCAGCTTCAGCTCCTTCTCCCGGAGCTCGTTCTTCAGCTGCAGGATGATCTCGGCCTCGGCCTCCGTGCATTCGCACAGCCTGAAGCGGTGATTAAAAAAACAGGGAGGGAGGAGCGCAGGAGAGTAAAGGGGAGGGAGGGTCACCTTCTGGAGTTACACCAAACTCACTCACACGGCACACACACAATCTGGAGAAGAATTTGCTTCAAAGGAAACAGGGAAGCTCGAGTTCTGAGGGGAGGTTTATGACCGTCAGCGAGGTGAGGCAGGGAAGTGGAGCATTTGGAACAGCAAATTGCTCCCATTCAAGGCCCTTTGGTTCAGGTGTTTACAAGAGAGAATTTGGTTTGTTGGAGAGGGAAAGATTTGTCTTTTTTCAGAAAACCCCCCAAAAAACATGCGTTTATGTGTGAAAACCTTCCACATGCCAGAGGAAAACTATGCCTGACATGTTAAAGTGGAATAATCTCACCAGGTGTCTCACAGCAGCAGCTGCATGCTGACTGTCTGCAGCGTTTCTAAAATATTCATACTCCTCGAACCTTTCCACATTCTCTGGGATTTTATATGATAGACCACCACAAATTAGAGCAGACAGTAATTCGAAAGCGGACATAAAGGTTTAAGAACTAAAAATCTGAACATTTCATTCCATCTCCAGTCCTTTGCAGCTTTTAACATGCAGATGTTAAAAACTGTTCAAAACAAAAAGAAAAATCTTCCTTAAAACTTGCTCTGGTTCATATTTTATTATCCGTTTTAGTTTAATCAAATCTCTTAATTGCTCGTTTTGTTGCTGTATTTGTTTCTCTTGTAATTGAGATCTTGGATCTCAATGAGACAACCTGCATAAGCAAATATCGAATAAAAATAAAAACAGCTCAAGTGATCCGATACAAATATCTGTATCAGTGTCAATGTTGAAAAAAATTCTAGGTCGGGTATCGGTGACAATGTGCCTGACCCATAAGGGCTGATCTATTCATTCTAATTCTATCTTTTGTGCTCTTGAGCGACGTCATGCTTTATTCTTTAGTTCACATTTTGTTTGGAATTTTTAATTGCACTTGGTGAACTATTTGAAGGTTTGTTGCAGTTTGGTTTTACGTTTTACCAACGTAGTCAACTTATTGTTTTTGTCAGCTTCGGTTTTTGGCATTATTTATTTTACATGGGCTGTTATACTCCTAATAGAACTGAGTGAATAAATTAAAGTTGGAAAATCATGTCTAAACTAACCCTAACCCACAAAGAAGGTCAATTATGCCCTTCTTCTCTGTTATTCTTTTGTATTGAACATGAAAAGAGAAAAGTCACACCAACACAATCCAGTGCACACACACTCCCGGGGAGCAGGCCCGTTACCGAGATCTGTGCTTGTAGACCACATGACCGTTAAGCTTTTTCTTTGGCGTCCATATTGGGGAGGACTTGCTGTCGCAAATGCACTTGCTACGGCAGGTTGAGCAACATTTCAGAAAAGTGTGGAGACAGCGAGAGAGAGAGAAAGTGTTTGGAGGGGAGAGTGAGGTGACGATTTTAGTTTAAAGGAAACAAAGGAAAATGAAATTAACTCAAAGGAGAAAAAGGAACCAAAGTGGTGACTGCGTGTTTGGGTGTCGGGGTGCGTGGCGGACTCACTCTGTGGTGGAGGGGGAGGAGCGCAGCGTGGCGATGCTGCCCTGCCTGTTGTCGTGCTGCAGCTTGGGCGAGGAGGGCACAGAGTCGGTCATCTCCTCCATCTCGTCGTGGGCCGACTGCGACTTGCTTTTCTTCTTGCTGAACGCCTGCTTGAAAGAGCTGCGCAGCTGCAACGCACAAAACAAGAGAGCGCGTTAGTTCCTGACGGGTTTCCACTGCCATGTTGTGTCGCGTCAGATCAGGGTGTCACTCGTTTCCAAGCAATAGCCGCGGTCTGTTTTAGGCAAAAAGGCAGAAAAGCGAGGCCGTAAGTAGAAATGAGAATGAGGAGTCGGGGGGCGGAGGGGAGGATGAGTCAATTGAGATGAACAAACATACAGGGGAGAAACGGAGGAGCAGGGTTGCTGTATCCATGCCGACGTTCCAAAGAAAGACATAAAGGAGTAAGGATGAAGGCGGGGCCGTGATTAGGACAGGACTAGTGGAAAACTGAAACGGAAAACACTCTGGAAACCACTGACCTGAGCTGGGATGGAATCAGCCACCTGAAGATGCAGAACACACCCAACGTTAAGGCACGCAAACGCACACACACACGTGCTCAATACACACCCATCTATAGCAGACTGTATTCACTCAGAGTAACAGCTGAGAGTGGCTGTGTTCTACAAAGCATGGCAGAGAAGGTACAGTTACTACAGCTGGAAGAGGGATGAACAATGACAGCAATTTATATGACTGGGAAAGCTAACTTTGTCCGAACAGAAAACATTTCTGCAAAATCCGTCTGGAACCTGTTTTATTTGGAGTGTGGGAATAGCAGCCCTGCAAGGATAAGCGGGTTCAGACAATGGATGGATGGATAGATGGTCTGGAGGACACACATCCATATTAAAAAAGCTGCATCAACCGGACAAAACATTTCAGTGTTATACTTCTAAAATCTGAAACCGTCTCTCTGAAGAAGTGAGACGGGCCTCCATTCTGACAATGTTTAAATCCGGGCTGAAAACACTTTTTTCATACTGAAGAAATATTTTATCAACTTTTTCTTATGTTGAATTAATCAGTGATTCTTTCCTTCCTTATTTTAGTTTGTTGTAGTTTGTTTAATTCATGCCTATGATTTTAAACTCTTACTCTTGAGTTTTCTGTAAACAATATGAATTGTCTTGTACACAAAATGTGCTTACAGATGCATCTATCGCCCGTTCCGCTAATCTGCTAATAGCAGAGCTGATTTTTCTTCCATTGGAAACGTTTAACACTTAGATTCCCCCAAGTAAAGTTTTCTAAATAAATTCAAAATTTCTAATTTACTTGGCTGTTTTGTAAACATTCAGTTGAATAATGTTCAACATCTGTGCTTAAGTTTTGGTTATCGACTGTTAAGTAGTTAAGAAGTAGCTAGACGTTGACATACACGCTCTTATTTTGAAATGTGGGAAGACCGTTTACCCAGCAGTTCTGTTTTCTCTTCCCAGGTTTCCCACCCAGGACTTGGTGCAGTAAGTGACATTTATTCTCTACCTAGAATGCATCAGTGAACAGTTTAAAATCTGCTGATTTTAAACTGTATGCTTTCTGGCTGAAGCCCTAATGTGGTCAAATTTAGCAAAAGCAGCAAAAAATTTCGCAGAATTTTCCCAAGAATCGCTTCCTGAAGTGTAAACATATAGGGAGGTGTGTAATAACAAATTTGACCCTGTTGAGGGCGATATACTATGTTGTCATTAAAACATAATTTCATTTTGCGCATTAGCATTAGCTTCAGCTAAATACCATGTTGGTATAGTGCCTCAGCATTAGCACAATGTTTATGATTAGTGCTTTAGGGTTAGTGCAACTAACTTTTTAGCTAGTTGTGCTAACTAGCAGTTAGCGGTGCTGTTTAGTCTAGCACCTTTCTCTTTGAACCGCTGATAATTTGAGCAATTTTTGCTGCAGTAGCAGCATCTGTTGGATCCAGCTGAAAATGGCTGTTAGCTTACATTTCAATTTATGGGGAAGCATTTATTTTCTTCAAGTAGTATTTTCTGCAACAGAGGTCGAGACAGAACTTCTAATATGTCGACTGACTCGGGGGAGCTGCAGCAAATAAAGACTGCTGAGCTGCTGCAGAACAGCAAGAAGTAAAACCAGAAAGAATGAAGGAAGGTTTTGAATTCTGCTCAAGATTTCTGACTGGATTTGTCGGCAGTTTTGAGTTCTGTGGTTTGATAATGAAAAGTCAAATGTGAGAGCAACAGGAAGACATGTAGAGCGGTAAATGTTGAAGGCACTTCAATGATGTGATCACAAAGCAGATGGACAAATACCAACATGAACAGTAAAAAAGAGAAATTATAAAAAACAAATGATCTTTTCAAGAGTCAGTCACTCCAGAAATCTCAATGACTTTACAGTAAGAAAAGAATTAAAGCTCCCGATGTCTATAGCAGTAAAATATTTGTGCTGCTGTGCAACATTGAGGAAGTGCTCAGTCAGACTTTTAATCTGAATGTTAACAATAATGAGACATTAATAAAATACTGAATCGTTAAATGGCACTGAACAATGACAAAATGATGAAAAAGGCAATTTTTGGTGAGGAATAAATCAGGACACCCTTCCACTTAGCATGGTTAAACCCACACAAAGGAATATCACATCAGTTGCAAATGGTGGGGAAGTCATTATTCTGTCTGTGCAAATGGTTGTGAACACCAAGATGAGATCCAAAGAGTTCTATGAAGCCTTTGGAAACTAGGCTTTAGTGACTTATGAGGCCAGTGAGAGACTCAAAATACTCTGTCCAGAAAACCATCTACAAGTGGAGGATGTTGAAAAGGTGAGCAAAGGGGAAAACCTTTGCACTTTAAAAGAACGTAGACAAAAATTGGAACATGTCTGGTGCAATTTAAAGATAAAATTCCAGAAAAAGACTATGTGAAAACTAATTAATAACAATGTCTGAGTGAAACCCTGGACCTGGATCCCACTGAGATATTTTGGGGTGACTTGAAACAAGATGACCACACATGGGAAACCCCTCTAACATCTCAGAGCTGGACGTGAGCTGGAAATGTTTCCTCAGACCAACTGGTAGATGGATACAAGAAGCATCTCACTGGAGTTACTTGTAACAGAAGCTTTTGGCACTCAGGGTGTTGAAACCTTTTCCACTTAAGACATACTTTTGTTGACATCTGTAGTTCAAAGGTTTCAGGGGTTTTGCAGACTTTACTTTTCAGCTGCAGTCATAAAAGAAATGAGATCTGTGTGTGTGTGTCGATATGGTCTGGGTCGATCAGAAATTCCTTGGCATAAGACGAACTCAAGAGTCAGATGTGAGACCGACGCTCTGACAGGTGAAGTTTGAGCCAAAGTGGGACAGTGACCCCAAACCCAGCAGTAATCCTGGAACAACAGGACTGAAAAGGAGAAAAAATCAAGGTTTTGGGATGGACATGTCAAAGTCCAGAGCTCAACCTGATGGAAACGCAAAGGCAGCAACTTCATACAGATGCCAGCAAAAATAAACTCCATTAATCCTATGAATAGTGGGCAAATATGTCTGCACAATTATGTCAGACTGAAGAAATCATATAGAAACTGAGTTGATTCCACGAGCTACTGAATCCCTGGGAGCACT
This sequence comes from Xiphophorus couchianus, assembly GCF_001444195.1. Lineage (NCBI taxonomy): Eukaryota > Metazoa > Chordata > Actinopteri > Cyprinodontiformes > Poeciliidae > Xiphophorus > Xiphophorus couchianus. The sequence continues at coordinate 14,251,319 of NC_040244.1, read as the reverse complement.
CAGTTCTTCCTGTGACTTCACTTACAGTGGTGGCAGCTTTCTTTATCCCCCGCCTGTGTAATTCTCATGCTAATTTCTTTCTTCTTCTTCTTCTTTCCACTTACCCAGCTCTTCTTCTTCTTCTTTTTATCCTCGGCGTCCTTGCCCAAGCTGCCCATGCTGGCGTGACTGGCAGCGCTGTTGATGCTGGACATGCTTTCCGATGAGTGCTGCCGCCTAATCCGAAGGTCTGAAGGAGACAGACAAAGCAATCCTCAGTGCGAAAAACACTAAGCTGGAGAGCGGCTGAAAACGAGACAGTTGGTGTGGGGCTTTTGCCTCTGTAAGACTTTGTAACGCTACACTGAGGCTGGTGCACTGAGAGGGCCTCAGCCAATCACTGCTACTGCTGACTGAGGCTGTTTCGTGACTGGAGAAGGTCACAGATCACTTCCATTTTAGGGTTTTTTTTTCTTACACTTAAATGTTTCAAGTAAAATTCATTTTACAATTAGACAAAAATTAGGTATTGACATTATTTCATCTTTTCCATCCCAAAGTCTTCCTTTTGTTTGCTTGTGGATCAATGTCCGGTTGCACAAGCCATGAAGGTTTAATCTTTCAGTCGCACACTAATGGCTGAGCATTCTCCTTGAAGGGGCAGTATCATGTTTTCCAGGCACATAGTGTAATTTTATAGCACAATGAAGTTACCTTGTTATCTTTATTGTTTTAAAAACCCCAGAAGCTTGGTTCCCTCAAGCGTTTTCCACAGCCTAACGGTTGCCTCAGGAGATTTAAGCATATTTCTCAAAGCAACACTCCAGGTATGGTTTTGATGATGTTATAACGCGACAAAAAGCTTGGAAAAGTTGATTTCACACAATACCGCCCCTTTAAGGGGTTTCTGATAGAAAACAGAATTCATGGCGAGCCTGGCTGTTCCTGAAGTTGGCTTTACAGCATATTTAACGGGACACACACCTTCCAGAATGATCCACGTTTGTCTTATCACCCAATAGTGTTTTTCCAAAAGTCTTGGGGATCATCTAGATTTTTGGGTTTCTTTTTGGTCAGATGTTGCTTTGGTCTTGGAACTCAATCACAGATGCCATTTTAGCCGAGTCTGTTTCTTATTGTTGACTCATGAATCCTGAGTTTTAGATGTTGTCCTATTGGATGAGTCTATAACGAGACGCTATGCTTTCCCCAATGAGTATAATGACTCCTACTGTGGTTCTCTAGAGTCCCAAAGCTTCAGAGAGGAGCCTTCATTTCAAAACTGCTTTTTGGTTCAGGTCTGGTTATCTTCATCTAAAATGTATGTATGTGATGATCTGAAACATTTCAGAAAACAAGCCAACTGCAGTAAAGGAATCGCAGTGTAAAAATGATCAATGGCGCACAAACACCTCAGCTATAGTCGTAGTTTAGGGAGCACACCCTGCTGGTTTTGCTACCTTTGTGTAGGTGGTCCGGGCCGTTGAGCGCCACCTGGATTGCCGTTTGAGCGTCGGTGTTCTGTGTCTTCAGCATCTCTATGGTTTCTCTCAACTCGGCCAACTCGGACTCCTGCAGCGGCAAAACGAGGACAAGAACAGGAAGTTCTCTTTTTAGCATCACAGAAACACTACTTAAGAGAGGATGGGATCTTTGTAGCCTGGACGAAAACACATATAGCAATAAAATGTGCCCAGACTAGAGCCCTTTGGAAGTTTTTTTTTTGGTTTTTTTTGGAATCAACACACAAGCTGCTTTGATGTGAACAAGTTCCCCAAGTTTGGCTTTGACAATAGTTTTATTAAAGCAGAAAGGGAGGAGGAAAAGTTTTCCCATTAGATGTCAGAGCCAGCGCCCCCTGCTCTGAGGAGGGGGGAAAAAGTCTGCACTCTTTGTTGAGCTGACTTCATAGAGGAGAGGGTACCTCCTTTTTCTTCTTCCACCACAGCCCACTGAGAGCTGCAGATAGGGCTGCTGCTTTAATTAAAAGTTAGAACCGTGTTGTCTGACAAAGGCCTCCCTCTAGTCTGCTTTAGCGCCTAGAGGATTAAAAAGCTACCGGGTCCTGTCAGCCCTTTGAGCTAAAGATACTGATGCTGATGCAGTGATCAGTGGGAAGCTCTTGTTGAGCTCTTTTGAAGGACAGCATAAGAACTTTGTCTTAAGTGAGGCAAATCTTGAGATAATAGGAAACTACGACATTAGCAAGACCCAAGACTTTGGCAGCACCCAAATTTTGAAGATAACAGAAATAATCCAGTAATTCTCCACCATGTTCTACCTTTCAAGAAAGAGTTTAATGAAATGGCACAGCTTCCTTTTCCTAATTATTTCTCTTCCTTTGAATGCAGTTTCCTTTAGTCTGTTGTTGAGTGAGGCGTAACTTCTCGTACCTTTTGTTCGGCGGTCATGGTGAGGCTCTGTAGGCGGCAGGTCATGTTGCTGAGGCTCTTCTCGAAGGCGGCCACCAGGTGAGCCTACACACACACCGAGACATCTGCATTAGGACGCTCTGATTTCATTTCAGAATAACTGGGTTTAACTGAATAAGACGTTTAATATTTTATATAACTGACTTCACCAGTTACATACAAGCACAAACTCCAATGTATTTTGTTGGGAGTTGATGTGACAAGGTAACACAGATTAGTGCCTACTTGGGAAGTAAACGGAAAATGTTTTCGGTTTTCGAATTTTTAAAATTAAAATCTTATGAAACCATTTGCTTTCAGAAGTTAGCCAACTACAGCATTAGAAGACGAAGCCACAGCTACACTGGAACTGTTTTACAGTCTGATCACGTGTTAGAACGGCCAAGTCAAAGTCCAGATCTGAACCCAATTGAGAATCAGTGGCAAAACCGACTGAGTTTGAGATATTTTGCTAAAAAGAATGGGCAAAAAAATGACGGTGTGCTAATGTCAAAAAGCGGTTCTTCAAAGTATTCACTATATTTTGTACAATGATTAAACTCGTAAATATTTCCCCGATTATTCAATCTGATGCATTTTTTTTTTTGTTCATCACATTCAATTAACACATTATTTACAGTTCTAATTTGAGATAATGTGGAAGGGTGTAAGAGAGAATATGAAAACAACAATAATTCTAGTAAGAACTGTGTCTCGCAACCAGAACCATTCAAAGACACCAGGTGTTTATCCATAAATTTATTTCTATTTTGAAAGTTTGGCGAGAAGAAAACATAACTTTTGTGTTTAACAGAGCCATTAATACTGATTGTTGCTGAAGGCAACTGAGACAAGGCTGCATGTGGAGATTTGTTTTTCCTTAACAGCTTAAAACCTGGTGCTGAAACTTTTAAAATAGAAAAAAAGTCTAAATCGTCCTGGAGGACACGTTACATCTCACCAGATCAAATTATTGCTCGTGGATTTCTTGATGCTCTGTGTCTCTCTGGACTACTGCAGAGTAAAATGTGTGGCATACACATCAGAGAAGGGTTTCTCTCCATGACTCAATCCATCACCTGGGGATGCAGCAGCAACACGATGAAAGATGGCAGCAGGTCCAGGAAATCGTACCATCTGTCCTGCCGAATCTGTCAGTTTAGGACTGCGCCGCTCTGGAATTGGTCTTGCCTTAAAAATTGTGGTTTTGTTTATGAATGACTGTCTGGTAAAGCCTTCTGTCTACAACAGCAATGTTTGCTCTGCTATGATTTTTGCGTGTGTGCTCGTCTGTGTGTGGTTGTACGTATGTAACGCCTGCTCTACCTGTCATCCTTAGCCAGACACTCTGAGACACCTGTCAGGCCTGGTGTGTCACAGGAAGATGGGCAGCATGCCCAGACAAATCAAAAGAATGTCAGACTCACACAAATTCACACACATTCATGCTTTTTATCATTATGCCTTCAGTCTGGATAAAATTGTCTGCAGAAAGAAGAATTCCCCCTGTAACTGTGAGGAACCGAGTCCAAAAATAAAACACAGAGAGGAACACCCAACAATGCCAATTCCACTCAGTTTCCAGGGCTGAATTTGTAATGGTGTCGACCTTTAGAAATGCCAACTCCTCGTACCCCTCCCACTAACTCTGCATCTTCTTCCAACTCCACCTGTGAGCTGACTCCTCACCCCCACAGACAAGGGAGGTGATGATCAGCCTCACATCCCAGAGAAGAACAAACTGCCGTACACCTTGGACCTGAGCCCAACGGATCAGCATGTAGTTTGTTTTTTTTTTGTTTTGTTTTTTTACAAACTTCTTGAGGTCAGGGGTAGAAGGTTAATGTCACTCAAAATAAAATAACTACACAACGAGAAGTCTTCCCTTTCAGGGCTGTCTGATGTCTCCAATGAAGAGAAAAACTCAAAGCTATTACAATGTCTAAAATAAAGAGAAGCATTTCTCACGGCTGTTCCAATGCCACAACCTTGAAATAAGCTTGAGAACACGCTTGAGGATCTTAACCCTCCTAAAGAGAGTTAAGATCCCTAAACTGAGATGTACAACTAAAAGATGTTGCAATGTCTCTAATAAAGGAACACTCTTCTCAAAGTTGTTCCAATATCACCAGTGAGCAATTAAACTCCTCCAGAGTTTGATGATGCCTACACTAAGAAGACGTACAACTCAAGGATGTCTCCAATAAAGAGACACTCTTCTCAAGGGTGTTCCATTGCTACCAAACAGCAAGAAAACACCTAAAGATTGTTAAGATTCCTACACTAAGGAGACGTACAACTCAAGGATGTCTCCAATGAAGAGACACTCTCCTCAAGGTGTCCCAAAGACCAACTGACCTAATCTAGACTGTTAAGATCCTTAAACTAAGGGGATGTGCAACTAAAGGATGTTACAATCTCTCCAAAAAAAGCTCTCTTTTCTAGAGTGCTTTATAATGAGCCAATAATGAGATAAACTCCTCCTGAACGTTGTGATGTCCACAATGAGAGATACCCTCTTCAAGAGTGTTTCAATGCCTCCAATAAAGAGACACATTACTCAAGGGTGTCATGATGTCTCAAATTGGTAGACATAATTTTGAAAAGGCCTTCAACTCTACTCTTAAAGCACAACAAAGAGGAAAAGGAGAATCTTGTCCTCTTTGACAAGATTCTTCTGGTCCCACAAAGGACAAGAAGATTATGCACTGTTAAGTTGTTCGGACGTAGAGCTTTCTCCTGAAAATGGTAAACATTGTTAAAAAAGTTTTTAGTTAAATCAAAAGGCAAAACTATTGTTTATCAATGCAGAGCAAAGTTCTGTAAATCCCTCCTACATAGATGTTCTTTTGTCCTTCAGGTTTCTCCACTGTTCAGTTTCCAGCACTGATTTTGCTTTATTTTATGGTCAAAGCATCAAACTGCAAGAAGAGACAAAGTCTGCTTCCACACTTGAACACGCATTTAGCACTGCAGGAGGAGGATGACGCACGTTCCAATGCTTGAGACTGTCAATCTAGCAGCAGGAAGACTTTGTTAGGCATTTAGAGAGTTTCCTATCACTATTTCACCTACAAACTGATGTTATCTGCTCCTATTTTCACTCTTTTACCTCTGTGATTTCTGTTTTGGCAAAAAAAAAAAAAAAATCACTGGGTAAGACAAATGCAAAGAGACAATATGCACAGCTTGATCATCTGAAATACGGTCACGAAACACACACACATATGATGGCTGAAAGCAGAAAGCAAGACCAGATTTTTATTCCCTCCACAGCTGAAACAAACTGTGCTCTCCAAAAGGAGGCCATTATGGAAATGAGCCGGCTGTTTAATGGAATCCTTTGAAAGAAACAAACTCACGTTGGCAGACAGCTGAGACGTAAGGGTTGCCACCTTCTCCTGAGAAGCATCCAGCTCCCGCCGCAGCTTTCTGATTTGCTAGTTTTGGGCGAGAGAGCAGACGTGAATGCGCGCCATGTAGACAGACTTCAAACTTTTTGTAATCATGCTGATGAACATCAATGAGGAAAGAAAAGTTACAGTTACACAGTAACATGTGTCATAAACATTGGAGTGAAGTGTAAAGAAACATAAAGTGAGGGGGGATTACCGTGGAATTTTGGACTGTTTGGCCCTTGATTGAGAAGAAAAGAGTCAAAATTAACACTATGTTGCATGCTTACATCAAGCAGAACTGGGGTGGTCCAGACGGACACCACCTAACATATCACACCCGGTCAGAGGTTAGAAATGAGCGGCCAAGCAAGAGAGGCATGGACTTAAAACCTGGTTCAACAGAGCCTGCAAATATCTGGTTAGTTCCAACCAGATATTTACATACATGTACAAAAAAACATGCCTTTTTATTCTTACTGTCTGATGTGAAACACGTCTGGTTTCGTAACAGACAATAAGAAAAAATGGTCTTATTCTACGTAAGAGCGTATAGAATAATGTCAATTTCTGAAAAAGACGAAATCAGAAACTATTAAATATCAAACCAAAATCAGATTTATTTTACATCCGCATTGGAAATGTCATCCACAGTAATCAGATTGCCTTGCAAAAGTATTGAGTTTTGTTTTTCGCCCACATTTTAAGCACAGCCACACACTTCAGTGTATGTTACTGGGGTTCTGTGTGAAAGCAAAATGTGGAAAATCAACGTGTTTGTAGAAGCGTCAAAAGATATGAATACTCTTGGAGGCGATGTGAGTTTTGGCTAGTTATTAGTGGAAATAAGGATATTTACTCATCTAAATGTAATTTAATTGAAAATTAGATTTTTTTTTATTTCAGGGGAAATATCCCAAGTGTGTCACTAGTATTGAATTCTTAGTGATTCATTAAACCTTCGTCTCAGAGAGCATTTGAGCTAAAACACACGAATAAAACGACATAACTAAAAGACATTCAAACTTAAGACAAAAAAGGGGTAAACAAGCTAAATTAGATGAAGTCAGGGTGCAGTAGATGCATGTTGTGTTAGGTTTTGTAATAAAGAAAAGAAAAACGTTGTTTACATTGGAAAACGAAATCACCAAAAGATCATGAAAAGCAATGCAACATAGAGTTAAACTGTTTTGTCGTTAAACTGAACACAGCCGTAGCTCAAATTTTGATGTTGGTTCTGCCCAATGTTATTAGAGACAAACAGCAGCGATTTTTGTCCTTGTTGGACTACATCGGAGAAGAACATCTGCACAGCAGAACATGCAAGACGTTCAAACACAAGGAAACAGCCAGAGGAGATCCAAAAACAGGAGAGGAACATGCTGGGTCGGACAAACACTAGGCGAAAACAAACCAAGTCAAACAAAGCAGCAACGACTTTCGGTGCAATAAGAAAAGTATTCGCCCTTAACAGATTTTCATTGGTTTAGACAGTTTTTTTGTTTCCCTTTAATGAATGAAATCATTTAGAGACTACATGTCCTATTTACTTGGGTTTACTCTCCGTCTCATATTAACACAAAGCATTTCAATGTCGCAAAAAACTGAAGAAATCTGTCGGTGGGCAGAGACTTTCTTGCACTTGAAACCAGAAGTTGGACTTCAGCTGTAGGATTGATGTCGCACCGAATCGTATTGTTTCAGTTACAAGTTTGAAACCCATCAGGTTTGACTGTTCTGCTCAGTGGCTAGGCTAGCTGTTGTTTAGCAATCCAAGCCAGTGACACCGCTGCGACAGTCTCCCTACCAGACGTTGTACCAATGGAGTTTTCCAAGTTGCAGATTGGACATTTGAACTTCTGATGACAAATGCAACGCAGCACAAGTAATTGTAACCATAGTTTAGTGCTACACGGCAGGAAGGCAGCATGCAGACAGAGACATGCTTGTTCTGTCCCTCAGTTTTACCTCAGAGTGGGCTTTTTCCTCAGTCTGTAAGAGACAAGCAAACTCCAATTAGAACCATATCTTTACTGCCTCCCAGAGATGCTATTTCCCTTCTGATGTGACGAATCAGAAAAAGATTAAATAGCAAACATGGAAGATAATCTTACTTAACTTAAAAGATCTAAAAGACACTATCGCTGACAATTAAAATGTTAAAAATCCACCAGAAAACAAAATGAAAATTATTTTTTATTTATTAGGAAACGAATTGATTCGTTCAACGAGTACCAAAACTTTAGCGACTTGAAAGCTGCAGGAATGAGACAGAAGTGTACGGTTATCAGTTCTGCCTGCAAAAACTAATCTGCTATCTCCATGATTGTGGCGTCTGAGTCACAGCCTACACTATTAGAAAAGCAGCTTTCATGTTATTTAAGGCTGCTTTACACATTTCCGATATAACCTCAATAAAAACATACAAAACTGACCTAGAAGGGGAAAGAGATATAGTTTTAGATGAATTTCATTTCACTTAGAAAAAAGAAGACAGAATGCTATAGGGAGCATATTGTGTTTTATTTGATTTCTTAAACCTGTCCCATTGAGCGACTTACCGCAGAGTACAGTGAGGATGTGCTGGAGACCAGAGACAAGGACGAGCCATGGACTGTGAGACAGAGACACAATGTGGACAACTCAGATGACACTTCAAAAAAACATTCACTATTTTAACCTCAAACATATTTCTTTCTATTCTCATGGTATTTTCAGGTTCATAGTTCAGGACCGTCTTACCTTCATCAGTGCTGTCTCTGAAGGAACCTGAGCGACTGATGGCCCGGGGTCGGTCCTCCAGGGAGGTCGCACTGCCCCCTAGTGGGTGGCCCTCTCCGTACAGGTCAAACGAGTCCTGAGCGGGGATGCTGTTGGAGCGGCTCATGCTGCCGCTGTTGCCTGGTGGCAGGTTGTACTGGTTGATGTTGGTCGGACTTACTGCACAGTAATGACATGCAGAAAATGTAGCGGTATTAGTCACTTTTTTAATATACGTTATCACACCAAAAAGTTTTTTTCTTTCAACTAACTTTTTAAAGAAGTTCCTCAAATTTGCTACAGCTAATTTTATTCGTTTTGCTCGAGATGTTAATTCTGATTTGAATAATTCTGAAATTGAGAGTTATAGCTTGAGCAAACATAGTAAAACAACATAGAGAAACAAAATAGTCCTTTTTTAAAGTTGGTACAAAGAAACATTTTTTTCAGTGCCATGATCTTGCTTTTGCACATATTGTTTTGCGAAGCAACGTGTGTGACTTCTGGTGGAGTAAGTGCTATTATTGTCAAACCCTCTTGACTTTTTTGTTGTCAAATGTGTTTCCATTAAAAAAAATAATAATTATGAGCACTTGGAAGGATCGCATTAGAAAAGGTTGATGGAAACATGAACATTCATAATAATTTCCTCAGTTTTGCAAAATAGTTCTTTACGCTCACTTAAGTTAACTTAGATTTTTGACTCTTTTTTTTTTTAAATGTCGAAGCGCTAAAGGGAAGATGGACCCACATTTGTCAATTAAGTTCTGACATAACGGACATTTATCTGTGTTTTTTTGTTTTTACACCAACACATAACTTCAACATCTGATGTAATCACATTTTGCGTAGCCTGGTTGATTCACTCCAAACCAGTCGATTGGAAACATACCAAATTAACATTTTCCTTTTTGTGAAATTTTTAAAGTTTGCTCAACATTTACATGACCATTGGATGGAAACATAGCAATTTATTACTTTTGAAGACTCTGATGTAAAAACCTGCATTGTTATTCTCAACAAGCAGCAGATGGCATGTTTTAGTTGTTTCTCCTAAGTAGACCATATGGTTAAGATATAAGAAAAAGCTGGATATGGTATGGTATATTTTTTAACCTCTTTTTGTCACCCCATTCTTCTCACTAACATCTGTTACAATTGGACGCACATGGTGAGTTATGCAAATTAGGTAATGATTTTATTTAGTGACCTGCACCCATTTTAAGGACAGGCTGTAGCTACTTTACTTATGGTGGAATTGGTGAAACTAAGACTGGCTCACAACTCTTGGATAAATTGGCATCAAATAATAATTTCTAAATCATATCTGTGGTGGCCGTTAGGGGAACACAGTAAAAAAGTGACAGATTGACAGACAGTACAGGAACATTTTCCTAAGCGCTGTGAGTACAACCACGAGCTGCTAACAACGGAAAAGTTGGCATGTGCCTTGAAGCTTCCCATCAGTGCTGAACTAAAGAGCCGTTTTCAGTTTTTAATGAATCCTGGCTGCATTTGATTATCTCTAGTGTGAAATATTAAGTACTTAGAGACACCAAGTCCTAACTGGATGATTTTAGACTAAACATGGACCTTTTAAAATACAGTTTGAAATTCATGAAACCTTGTGAAAACTCAAAATAGAGCACATTTCATATTTGCCGGTGTTAGAATTAGTAGTGAAAAACACAAATGAAATTGGGATTTTTATGGACTGTAATATAATAAAATTAGGATATTTTTAAAGACTAACAGAGGTTGGAGTAGTGATATTTTCCAGTGTTGATGCAAGCCGCTCCGGGAGGAGAAAGCGGGGACTGGCTGCCCGTGTCCTGCAGGCCCCCGGTCGAATGCGACCTCAACCACTCCTTTCCTTCTTCATGGGACGTCTGCCGAGACGACGGCGGGTACCTGAGAGTCACAAAACCACTATGAACTTAAGACAGGAGGACATTCTCAGAAGTTAAAGCAGGTTACTTCTGCAGCAGCAAAGCTACACAGCGAATGCACAAGAGCAGAGGGTAAATAAACATGCACCACTATGCAATCAGCAACATGCAAAAAAAAAAAAAACAATCTGAAAATTTGAATCTTTCCTTCAGTCACCAGATGTGTATGATGCTTAAAAAACATTCATATAAATATGAATGTGTGTGACTAAAGCTGCCTGTAGCATTCAAACAATCTTTCACTACCATTCACACTGAGCCATAACCATAACAAATAACTCAGGAGTCTTTATAGTATCAAACAGGCAATGGGTTGGGGTAAACCTGTCCCTTCGCTCAATCATATCCCCAACTTCTCTATCCACACTGCTACCATTTGCTACCAAATTACAGTTGCCCACTAATAGTCCTAATCCTCTATACAACATGCTAATCTGACAGAGCATTTCTGGTTGAAATTGTAATTATTTATCTTTAGTGTTAGACAACGTAAAACACTGACCGAGTTAAACTTGCCAAAGATTTAGCTTGAAAACCGACTCAAGACCAAATTGTGACTTCAAGACACGGAAAGGGAACTTCAAAACCCGGATTAGGAGCAAACAGGAATTTAAAACTGAGGTGAGGATCAAACCGTGATACCGAACAGAGACTTTAAAACTGAACAAATCGGCAGAGCAGAACTTCAAAAGTGAGGTAAGGACCATGTCAAGACTTAGAGACCAAGGTAAGGCTCACACCATGATGTGGAATAGAGGCTTCAAAACTGAGGTAAGGATGAACTGGAGACTATAAGTTCCAGTTTGGGACCAAACCATGATAGTGACCTGGGACTTTAAAACTAAGACAAGAACAGTCGAACTAACCTTAGTTTTGAGTTTCAGTTGGGACTTCAAAAGTGAGACAAACACCAAACCATGGCTTTTGTACCTGAGTTAGATACTAAACCATGATTTTTATGCAATCTTAATGCACAAAACTGGCTAAGGTTGGAAAATATAAATGACTATTCAAATTTGCATCAGTTGAGGTTCCTCAAAAATCACCACAAACAATTGTGCTACAAAGCCAAGTAGACTCTAAAATGGTTTGAAGTGTTGAGTTTAGTTTTCAGAACATTGTATTGGCTGAACAGTTGCTACGTCAGTTCATCCTTCAATCATTTAACGATTTACAGGAAAATGAACTGCAGTTGTCCAAGCTTTTGCATGCTAATGAATGAAACACACACACACACACACACAAACACTCTCTACCATTCTACTCTTCTCTCCCCATCTCCAGCTCAACAGAAAGCCTTCTTATCTCCCACATGACAATCGGCCATATTTAATCCTCCAGGAATTATAATTGAGTTTGCACTCCTTCCTTCTTAGCAGCATTACCAGGCTCGTCACATCTGACCCCGACTTTCATCACTGCCCTGTACATCCTTTTCATTTCAACCAGCAATGGGCGAATACCACTCTAATTGCTGGTGTGACGTTGCATTTTTCGTTGCTGACGTTGTAACAGAATGACGTATAAAAGCTGTTTGACTTTCCCCCAATGAAATCGTCATCAACAGGACCTGTGTGCTTATTTCCTGTATATTAGTGTAGAAAGAAATCTGAGTTTCCATAGCTAATAACCAAAAGCTGGGGTGTAGCAGATCGTTCCTGAAATATGAACAGCCATTTGAGCGTAGAGGGAGCTTTTGCAAAAAGTCACCACAGTCCACGCTGAGCAGCATATCAAACAGGCAGAAAGAGTTGCATGACAGCAGATTCATTCAAGCTTTAAAAGAGCAAATGCACCAAAGGCAGTCTACACAACCAATAGTTTGAAACCAGGCCATTCATCTGCTCCGAAGGATTCCCTTAAAATATAGAGGCAAGTTTAAACAGCTATTAATCTGAGTTATTTCTTTGTTTCACGCTAAATTAAAAAAACCTCTAATTTTCTCCCTCAGCTTAACGTTCTATCAATCTGGTCTCAAAAATCCTACAGAAAACTTTTGGGGTGAGCTGAAGGACAGAGTGCATAAAGGATCCAGGCTTGTTGACAAACTAGAGAGATTGTGCCATCAGAGGAAAGATGCAATGCCTCAATTCAACTGAGCGGTACAAGGCGGGTCCGTAAGCCGTTTTATGGTTCAGGAGAACGTTGTCACTCGCAGGTGGGGTTAAACGCAACGTCTAACATTGCGACATACTAGTGCGATTACAAACATGACACATCTGTATGTTCAATTCCAGCTTCCTCCTGTCACATGTCGATGCGCCTCTGGGCAAGGCACTTAACCCCAAGTTGCCTACCGATCTTCGCATCGGTGTATAAATGTGAGTGCCTTTGTGAGTGCGAAAGGGGGAATGTCACTCTAGTGTAAGGTGCTTTGGTCAAAATGATTGAAAATGTGCTACATAAATTCAGTCCATTTACTATTTACCGTAGTTAAAAAGTGAATGCTGAAAACTGTCATCGGAGATGATCTACCTTGATTTTCAGTGGTTTTGTTTAGCCTAAATTTAACCCAAATTTAAGCTCATTCCAAACTCAATTGACCAACCTTAAATGAAAAAATTACCCCAAAAAACTGTTCTGAGTGTTGGAACGGAGGCTTGAACCGATTACTGGACCTCTGAATCTGAAAAAGCAGATGTAGATCTTCCTTGTTGAATTGCTGAGGAGTGTATGAGAGTTTGGTTTCCAGACTACATGGGTTTTGTGGCTGTGGAAAGGTTTACTTTCCCAAAGTTTTTTGCAAGGGATGCTGCAGGAGTACAGTGCAGAGTACCTGTACTCTGCCTGGGTTGCACATGTTCCCCAATCCTCGGACGGGAGCGTAAGGCATAATTATGGATGGTTTCTAGTTTGGTAGGGTCTCATCGTTCCTTTTTTCAGGTCACCACCTCCAGTGGAGCAGCTGAATGTGAAGTGACTACCTCCTCTAAGTCTGACCTCAACCAGATAAAGGTGGACTGACACCTACAGGTTGGGCGGTCTGTCTCTACCTTGGTGTATTGCTCAAAAGTGACAGCAGGATGTAATGGCAGGTGGAAAGACGAGTTAGAGTGATATGAATGAATTGGGCACCAAAGTCTGGTGCTGATTACTTTATTTAAAAAGCTGGATTGTTTTTTCCTCCAGTAAATTGAAGGTTGGATTATTTAATTTTATTTTTTTAAATCAAGTGACTGCAAAACAAACTAAATCTAAAGTACGAGTTTTGACAGTAAGGGGCACAGTAAATGTTGAGGTGACTATATTTAATGTAAATGTGCTAAATCATGCAGTCCTCCATCGTTTTGAATCTTTACATCAGTACCTATAGGAAATATCTCCTTAGGGCCGTGGTGTGAACAACATTTGAACATGCGCTGGTGATCCATGCGAGTGCAAACAGACAACAGAGATAACTACAGATGCAGATGTGCTGTACCTCAGTCCCTTTTTGGGGAGCGTGTTTCTGTCAAGGGGCATGCTGTTGAAACAGAGGAATGGGCCAATCAGATGAACACTCAAATCATTTATATTTCGTGACACATGAAAAAGAAGCCAAACGTTCACACAGAGACAGACAAAACGGAGAGAACATCAGGACATTATGCATCTACTGTACGTAGAACTACAAAAACTGAAAACACACACAAACACCATGTTTAAAGTTGATTGTTTCATTTTTGAGACATTCAGCTGTACTACTGAGGGACTATAAAAGTGTGCCATGATACTACGTTCTGTGTTGTACTCCATGCACTGCGTGTGAACAAAACAATGAATACACTGATACAGACTTCTTATGAGCATGTCTGAAATGATCTGAATTTATAGTGACTTTTTTCTGCCATGGTTTGGATTTGTTGTGTTTTTGTTATATTTGCAAAACCAGAGCAGAAAAATGTATGGTGTACTGGATGAGTTCATGTTTATCACTGGTATTACTCACTGTGATACTATCTATCTTCTTATTCCTAGATCTTAAGGTAACAAGGCTACACTTTTTGTCTCAGTTGTCAAATGAAACAATGAATACGATTCGTCCCAATCATATTCTCCTCTTACTCACCCCTCAGACAGGGTGGACTTGATACTGCCGGTTCGCGTAACCTTAGGCCCATGATGGCCCAGCGGCATGTCAATGGACTCAGAGCTGGTGTGCAGACTGGTCATACTCTGGCAGCTCAGCGTGTCCTTGCTGCCGGCTGACGAGCTACAGGCAGGCCAGGGGCGAGCGTTGGAGGGCAGGGAGAGGCCAGAGGCTGGGCTGGAGGCCAGCGAGTCGGTACACAGGTCGGGGGTTTTACCATACAGCGGGCTGCTGCCACCGCTCAGGCCGCCGGTGCTGCCCAGGCTCCCCGTGCCAGAAGAAGGCGAGTCCAGGCTGGCCTGCCTGGCCAGCGTGCCGTGAGGGCTGCCCATTATTGACGGGCACTTGCCAGAGTCGGGCGTGCCCGGAGAGCTGGCCTTGCTGCTGGCTTTGGTGCCAAACAATCTAGGGTGAGGGGAGGATGGGGTAGAGAGGTGGGTGCAGTCATTTAGAAGTGCTCAAATGAGCGATTGCAAGCTCCATACTGGAACAATACTGGACTGTTATAAAACTTAATGCAGCTGAAAATGTACAAGTTAAACAGCCAAGTTAATTAGCGCTTCAGAATTTATTCAGACTTAGGGGAGGCTAAGTGTGCAAATCATTTTCAAAGATAGCAAAAGCGCTAAATAAAAAATGAGCTAATAGCACTTTAGCCAAAATGTGCATAGAAACATAAAAATGTTCATGGGTGTGAATACTTATTTATGCATGGCACTGTATATGTAACAACAAAGTAGCTTCATGGCATCTTGTCACAGATAAAACCTTCCAAATACATTCATCACCTGATGCAACTGTAGCCATTTCAACCATATGAATAAATCTGTTAGGACCTTCAATCCTGTTACCCCTCAGTCATAGCAATATTTACTAAAAAAACATAATGAAAATTCTCTGTTGAGGAAAAAGAAGCTTGTAGACATGCAGATGGAACCAGCTGGTATGGCAGCACTGTTTCCAAACACCCACTAAGCTACAGCTTGAAAACAAAGACTGGGTGTCAAGAAACTTCCTGTTAACTTGATCTCTGATCTAGACTTCTGAACAGGATTTGGTGGAATTTAATCAAAACTGAACAAAGCTTTAGCTGCAGTTGCTTAACATCGACACTAGGGGGCAGTATATGTAGCAACATCCCTTAGCTTACTGGTTTATATTTTTTCTGTGCAGCCTGATAAAAACTGATAGAGATGTCAGAGGATGTTTAACCCATGGGGGAGCAGTCATGTTTCAGCTGTCCTCTCTTGGAGTCTTGGGAACAGGAAAAACAAATCTAAGCATTACATTTATCACTCAAGAAAAACCACACTGAAGCTCAGACTGATTTTCTGAATGAACCTGATGAACTCTTGAAGAGACCTGAGCCTGTTCCTGAACATCTACCATATCATGAAAGTTTTTCAAAAACGTAACTAAAAGAAACTATGCAGTGAAATGGCTGATTCACGCAAAACCCAACAAGAAGACAAGGGACCAAGACAGATGAGAGCAGACGGGAAGTATTCTGCGTCTGACCTGCGGAAGGTAGGCGAAGCGATGTCTGGGTATTTGGATCCCGGCTGCCTGAGGCCTGACTGGCCCGCTGAGCTGGAGGTGGGGCTGGATTTGGGAGGGGTGGACAGCCCTGCTGCCGGGTCCTGGTCCGACACCCCGACTTTCTCTTTATCCGTCTGGTTGACGGTGATGGGACTGGAGCGGTCCGAGCCCACCTTTCCCTCCCTCCGTTTGGCACCCGCTTGTGTTGATGCCCCGACCGCTGACTTGCCGCTGACGTTTGATTCGATGCTGCTGGAGCTGGAGCGGTGTCCGCAGCGCCCAGCCACTGCCGCCGCCGACCCGCTGGAGGATTTGGCGGGTCTGGGGAGGGAGCGGTACTGCAGGGTGACCTTGGAGCCGCTGCAGCTGAGGAGAATGCCGTCGTCCTGGGGCTGCGAGCCATCCAGGCTGGTTTTACGGACTCCGCTGATGCTTGTGCCTTTGCCGAGGGCAGCCGACGATTTGGGGGCCTTGCCCAGTGTGGCTGAGCCGCTGGTGAGGGCTGCACCGCTTGAGGTAATTAGAGTGCCGGCAGGGCCAGGGATCTTTTTGTATCCAAAGGAACTGGTGGCAGGGGGGCGAGCAATTCCAGAAGGAGGCTTCTTGCCTTCATCCCCGCTACTTCTCCCAGCATCTGACGGTGAACGCTGTATCCCAGCAGAGCTTTTGGAGGGTACTTTGCCCTTTTCTGAGGCCTTGGCATCGTCTGTTTTACCTGCCAAACAGACGAGAAAAGCCACAGATTTAGCATCCTGCCATCTGACAGCATCCTGCAGTTAAATTGATACCTAGACACATGAATTTCAAGGGATTTGTATTGGAATTTTATGAGATTGATCAAGACAATAACCCTTCAAACTGCATACTACACTTGCTGTCCTCATTTTATAGCTGGTGGAAACCTACCAAAACAACACTAAGAGGCAATATTATGGCACATAGGGGCATTTTATACCCCTATACACCCAATTGTTTGACTAAGAAAATTAACTCCTAGAAATTGGGCCTCTGTCTCTTTAAGAAACACCTGCTCTTTTCTGACCTTCAGGAAGTCATCACAACATACCTCCTCCATTAACTTTTTAACAATGTTTTTACCAGCGATGTATAATGAGCTCAGCTGTTTGCTAATTGATGCTGGCTAGTCTTGAGGAGCTGAGTGGAGGAGTCAAAGAAGAAGGATGCTCTACAAAGAGGAAGCTTGGAAACTGCAGATACGAGAAGGAGCTTCGTCCTCAAAGGAAGCGCTTACCACAGCTGAATGGTTGCCATGGGAGATTAGATGAGTTCTCAAACTTGCATGAAATAATCAAGGCAACACTCCATGTATGTCTTTGATAAGGGAATAACATTATAACATGACGTAAAGCTCTAAAATGTCAATTTTACATAATACTGCCCTTTAAAACCAGCTTTGTAGAGTGTACAACCAGCATCCGATCAACAGGTTCTTACACCTGAGCTCTGCAGTTCCTCCAGAGATACCTTGAACCTCTTGGCTCCCTCTCTGATCAATGCTTTCTTGCTCAGTTTGAAAGTTCATGTACTACTCTGTAATCAAATAAAATTTTTATATAATGCTTTGAGTTTTGGGGTTGCAATTGTGAAAATGTTCAAGGAATTGCAGCTGCCAAAGGCAGCCAAGCAATAATCAGGATTTCTTTTACTATGCACCGTGTTTTGTAAATGCAGTCAAGGTTGCCTCTCCTACCTGGTGTTTTGAGCGAAGCGGAGGCCCCCTTGGTTCTGGGTGGGGTAATCCCCACCTGGGTCGTCATGCCCCTCCTCCACGAGCCCGTTTGGGACATCTGGGGTAGCCCCGCTGCCTTCTGACCCGTGTCCTCATACTGACCCTGGGTTTGGGGTGAACAGGCGGACGGGGAAGGCTTCCAGCGGGAGGGGCTGCCGTTGGGGTCCATGCTCGCGTCCAACTCCTCCTCTACTTTTTTCAGATCTTCGGCTCCAACCCAACTGCTGCTCACCTCCGGCTCGGCATGCTTGGACCTGCTTCCTTTCTGGGACTGCGGAGGGGGGAGTAGAGGGGTTAAAGAAAGCACTGATTAGTCAAAGTTTCTACGAGATAACACAACTGGAAAAAGACCTTCTCTCTGCCGCACGTAAAAAGTGCCTATAAAAGTCATCAACCTGGTTCTTTTTGAAAAAAGTACTAAGCACATTCAAACACACGTTGTGAGTCACCGGAAGGATGGGTGAGCGCCCGCTCGAGCAGCGGGGTGTGTGTGTGTGTGTGTGTGAAGTCGCAGCTATCTTTGGAATCTCCGATGTACAGATCTCCAGTTTTGGGACGCTTACAAACGCTCCCCCACAAACACACAAGTGACAAGCAGCCCTACCTTAACAGATGGTCAGTCTCCTTAGCAACGCCAGAGTCTCTTAAGAGGACAGTCTGTTGAGTATTTTATGAGGAGCCAAGGATACTTGGCAGAATAAAGCAAAGGCCCCTCTGAGGAGAGCTGAATGCTGCTCTTACTGCTCCCACCGTCAGCTGTGATTTCAGAGCTGACGCACTGGTTGGCCTTCGCTTCAGGCCAAATAAAGATGTTAGACGAGGCAGTTTTATTTTTTACATGAAAACATAAGCATATGCAAAACCTCCTGAGCTTTATCAGGGTTTCTGGCTTTGAACAATTACATCTTGAAAGTCTGGTATGCATCTACAGTACATCCAGCCCCCTTTATTCTGACACCTATGAATAATATTCTGTACATTGGAGCAAGAGTAAACCTACAAATTGAATTACTGTCTACCTAAACAGGGTCAGTTTCGGTTGTCCCTACATCCTGTAATCACATGAGTTAGGGATCACACCCTACCGCAAACGGCTAATGTCTACAAATACTTGAGATTTCCTCAAAAATGTTCATAAATGCTTATTTTAATAGTTCAACCACCAAATATACCTTAATATGCATAAAAACACACAATGGAAACCATCTTAGCACAACCACAGATGCTAATCTCCACTGTTGGGGATAAAGCCAATTAACACCAAGGAAAATGAATGGCGCTTTAGGATTGGCTGCTTTGCAAACATCAGCCAATAGCATGTCAAGTAGCATAGCATGTAGGCATGCTAGCTTCCCAAGACGCATTTATTTTTAAATGTTTTTGATGCAATCTACGGAAAATTTTTTAAAATAGGTAAATTTTTGGCAAGAATAAAAAGAAAAAAATCCATGAATAGATGAACGAGCGTTGATCCATTACATTAAATCCCATTATTAAGTACACTGAAGTGAGTAACGTGATAAGATGTGAAAAATTTCAACGGGTGGAAATGCTTCTGAAAGGTGTTGGAGCTCTGTCTCTCTGTGCCCATCAGTGTCCTACTTTCGAATTTCTTCCACACACAGAAACATCACCATGCTGTCGGTCAGAATCCACTGCGCGCGGCCCCACCTGTGCTCCCTTGGTTTTGCGTGACGAGCTCGTGGCGGAGTACGCCGGCGCGTTCAGGTCGTCGGTGCTGAAGTTGTCCAAGGTGTCGCTGAGGCCGCTGCTCACCGAGCTGCTGTCGTCCCAACTGCAGAGGAAGAAGAAACCAAAAGGAGATTGAGAAAGATTCAATATTCACTTTTTTCTCTGCGAGCTGAACAGCAGAAATATCCGAGTCGCTTCACATATCAGTGAACTTCGTTTTACGAGCATCCAGGATTCAAAGCCATCTGCCTCCACCATAACTAAACTCTACTTTGAATGCAGTGAAGATTTGTAGATAAACGTCTCTCATCCACATAAAACAGCTGAGCTCTGTTTTCTTTAGGGTTAAAACAGGCTAATTGATTCATTGTTTGTGACTGACTAAGCAGATTCATATTATTGTTGTTATGGTTTATCTCATTTGGAAGGCAAACAAACAAAGGCTCCTAAATGAGGAGCAGATGGATCAAACAAGCGGATCATTACTGCACTACTTCCTTTTTTGCTGTTAAAACTCGCACAATATGGTTCTTTAAACTCCAACCAGATTTTCTGCCATCGGATTCGGTAAACAAGCCCAGAGGAAAAGTTCACTGGGTTTTCTGGGCTTATTTTGTCCTCTCGCTCACACATTTCTACACACGCCGTGACAAACGGAGCTGCTAAGACATGCAACAACAAAAAAAACTGAGTCTTTGTAGAGACGACTCGGTTTCCATGCCAACCTGTCAAGTCTCATCTGCATCTGGCTTTGCCTTTGTGCTCCTGCTTGTGATTGTAAAAGACCACCACCACTCTTATGCCTAATAAATCTGATCAAACACTTGTAGCTTCTACAGCTAAAAAAATAAAAAGTAAAAAAAACCAAAGAGGAAACACCTGCTCTACAACAAAAGAGACCCCAACTCAATATATCTGTCACCCTGGAAAAAAAAACCAAGACATTTAAGGCCCCATCAAGGACGTGCGGAAGTCAAACTGTTGACACGCGGTCACATAGCTGGACGTTCATTTTCCTACACACAATACAAAATGTGAGAGTGTTTTCACAGATTATAGTCCAGTAAACTCGGTTAAATTGAGGACCAAAATTGCAACATTTGTTACATTTTCCACTGCTGTTGTGTCAAACCAACTCAACCATATTCCCTCCTTGCCTGTGGTTGTACTGCACCAAGAACCACTGAAGTAAACGACAGAAAAAGACATGAACACGACTTCTTTCCTCACAAAATGGAAACCAAAATGGAGTAGTGTCAGATTTTAGGGGCTGTGGGATTTCTCTTTTGTTGTTGGCAGAAGACTATGGGCCATTTCTCCCATTAACGCTAGATTTGTACGTTTGTTTTGCTTCTATTTACCCAGAATGCCCTGTGCCATTGCCTGCTTCCCTCTTTTCGGAACCGTCTCCCGTCCACTTGGCCTTCACATGTTCATTTGAACCACACCAGATTTCACTTCAACTAAACCAGGGGTGCCCAAAGTCGGTCCTTGAGGGCCGGCGTCCTGCATGTTTTAGTTCTCTCCCTGGTTGTAGCAACAACCTTCTCAGCATGTCAGTGTTCTCCTAAGGGCCTCTAATGAGCCATCATTTGATCCAGGTGCGTTAAACCAGGGAGAGAACTAAAACCCGCAGGATGCCGGACCTCCAGGACCCACTTTGGACACCCCTGAATTAAACCGAGGCCTAAGTTTTTAGGTGGAACAGAACTTGTTTTTTTTGGTCCACGTCAGAGTTCGATGGCACGTTCACACCTCCACAAACGAACCGCAATTCGATTAAGGCGGACCGCACTATAAAGAGACACAGAGGCAAACTTTTGTGAAATCCTTCCCCCTGCAGTATAGCTGATAATGTGTGGTTTACAACAGCATGCTAAACACAGCAAACATGGCAGAGAGAAACGACTATTAAATCTGCCTATAAGAAAACGGATGAAGAGGAGCTTAAAATAAATGACCAAGTAAAAATAATGTGCAAAAAATTCTATTGTTTTAACAGCATGACACGCGGTGAAACTGGGGAAATAAATGCTTTAACATAAGCATCCGGGACACACAAAGGTACATTTTGATGATATATGCACCTGCCACCTGCAGACACCTAGCAACCCAGATGTCCACTGGTGCAGTGCAAAATTGATTTCTTACCATCCAACAGGCAGCATTTATCTTCACAGCAATGATTTAACCAGGTATGAAGAAAAAAAAAACTACTCTAAAAAGCTTCATTTCCTTTTCATTATATCTGTACGGCACCACATGAACGGCTTCAGTTCCTTTATGCTACTTAGTTATTCTTACCATCCGAACCTTTTCTTCTACAATTCTCCTTCAATTCAAAGGCATTATTGAATAAGAATCTCGGCGACGGACTTGAAGCAAGGGACAAGTTTGGCTTGCACAAGAAATGAATCATCAGTCAGTGTAAATTTGCAGCTTTTAAAGAGCTATTCATCATGCTATAAAATGCAGGTGTTAAAGCTTTCTAAGTGGGGTTCAACTTGCTCAAATTAGAGTTCATTTTTTGCTGCCCTTTCTGGGTCCGCAGACAAAGAATAATCATTGAAATGACTTTCTATAAACCATTTCTGTCTAAAACAGCAAGTCACTGTATGCAGACGACTGCTTTGATTATATTAATATTCATCAAGGGTGGCCGGTTTGCATCTGCAGATGATCCTGTGCGGATATTTCTTTTTCTTGCAGCGATGTCACTTCTCCAATCTGACTTAAAGTTACTTCCTCTGCTCTGAGGTGCTTACATCAGAAACCTCAGCGGTGGCAGGGGAGTGTGTGAGCACTCTGCTGCATCCTCCGAGACACTCCCTCCTGCGCGCGACAACAACAGAGCGGCAGAGGCACTTTTAGCGCTCTAAACAAATGACACTTGGCTGTCCTCTGAAAGACAAGTGCAGATGCACACCACTTGCACGCCACTCTGTATGCTTCGCCAAATCTAGAACGCCGGTTTAGGAAGTTTAAAAGTGGCGAATTCAGATGGAGAAATTCTTTTTAGCACGTACAACTCACGTGGGGATCAAACACGCAAGATGTTTCGATGAACGCATTTTGCTTTAGAAGCCTAAATGCAGACAACATGTATCGTTTCAGCCTCTCTTATGTAGGAACAAATTAACGTTTTTAACATATCCCCTCATTTCCTGTCTACTTGATGCAAATTGCTCTAGATGATTCCCATTTACCACAAAAAAGGGGGAACGGTGAAAGAGCTAGGCAGCATGGGCAGCCAGAGTCGAGGTCTATCAGCGAATTATGTGATGCAGAGGCAGATGGCTTGTGTAGGAGCTCAATGACTTCCAACTCCTTTCTAACCATTAGAATATTCTCGCTGGCAGCTGCGAGCTAGCTCTTTTATCCAACCGCGGCCTCTCTAATGAAATGCTGAAATCTTCCATCTAATGAGTCAGTTTGAAATGCAGAGCAGATGATTAGAGCAGCTTCTGTGTGATCTCTTGCTCAATTAACACGCTAAGTTAAACCGAGTGGTATCTGCACACAGTGAAGAGCTCCCCTGGCTTATTTGATCAGGTTCTTTTTTTATTTTGTTTATTTATGCTGATACAAGAAATGGAGCAAGTGAATAAAACCTAGGCCAGAGTTGTTCATGGAAATGGAATTGGTGAACAGATCAGTGAAGCTAGGGGTGGGAACTCAGGATCTTAAAAGTCAAGGTATAGTCAGTTCCAGAAACAGTTTTAAATGTTATTTTGATGTATTATGATCCTCACAGTTTATTTTAAAACTAAGGCTGGTAAGCAATAAGTTGCATGATTGTAAAGAATCTGGCTGCAGGCTAGCTACCCAAGAAGATAGCTTAGCTAATTAACCAGCTAATGTTAACATGTTATGCTTGTGTTACTCTCTATAGCACTTCAAATTTAGAAAATCAAATGTTAGCTGCTGTTAATTTGATATTTTCACTACAGTCTGCGTATCCAAAACAACAAATATCACGGATAATATTATTGGAACTATGAATTTACTATGTTAGATTTCATTGCACATGTAATCATAACCGTTTCTTTTTTTGTTATAAATACTATGAAAATCTCATCCCGGCCCAAGTCCAAAATAGTACAAATTGAAAGTTATGTAAGTACCTCCATTTTGGTTTATATGTCTATAGTACAAGAGTAAAATGAAATGCACATTAGTTTGTCACTTATTTTAACAAATTAAACTGGAAATAACCTTTACAAGAAAAGAGAAAATTAAGCCTGAGTAAAGGATGGTGTTTATTAAATAATTTGTGACACATTTAACCATCTTTAAGATGCTTCCTGACTTTGCATGGTAGTTATAATATTCCTGTCCTATATCCACATCTGGCTCTCTGTGGTTTCTGGTGCTTTAAGTCACCAGAAAACCTGAAAATGTTTTAACTTGCTAATTTGAAAACAAACTGGTGGGTCTTCATTATGTGTAATTCTTGCATTGCTTTGGTGTGGAGTGACACACCAAAGCAAAAAAAGAAAAAAGTGAGTACTGTGATGGTTTGGGATAAATACTGTACAATTACCAATAAACAGCATCTATCTGTAGTGTTACGCAAGTAAATCTAGAAGAGTGTCATGAATTGGTGGTGAGAGGTGGTGAGGCAGACGCTGTAGACCCAGGTAAGATGAATAAATGATTTTAATAACGAAAACACAGTCCAAGCAACGGGCAGCACGGCCGAGCGGAAGCCAGGGCTCGACGCCGGTAGCAACCGTAAAACGACTGGACAACACGAAGGACTGAACGCACATTAGACGAGGACCCGACGAAGAACAGACACACAAGTGACACTAAATACACTGGGGGTAATCAGGGAACAAGAAACACCTGGGAACTAATCAAGGGGAGAACAGGACAACACGGAGACACAGATACACAGGAAACTCAAAATAAACACACAGCAAAACACAGATCACGACAAAGAGATTCTACACTGATGATACTGTTTTATGATATGTGATGTAGTTGAGAATGTGAATAATGAATAATGCCATTATAACGAACTATACCGTTTTCTATCTAATAAGCATGTATTTTCCAAAACAATACTATAGACTTATATTGAAATAAATATGGTAGACACAGTGTTCTGCTGCATCATGTCCAGGTACGCTTTATTTCCACAGTCATTGTTTTTCTTTGTATTTTTATTTTAAAAGGATCAACTCACCTTGAGGATATAAGAACGAGATTTTAAAGCGCACACCGATTTACCAGATGAGCTATTTGTAATAAACAAGGGGAAAATCTTTAACTTTTCTGCTGCTTGTGCTTTGCATGTGTGAATTCTCAAAGGAGCATTTTCTCTGGATGCTGAACAAGCTCAGATTTCTCTGGCTGAAGGCTTAGTAAAACAAACAAAAGGTGTTGCTCTATAAAAAGACCACCCTAACTGTTACAGTGTGAATATTTCATCAGGCTGCCTCCCAGGATTAGCAATGATTTCTGTCACAGAGACGGGGCTAACCGAGCTCCTCCTCTGAGACCAACACGCCGTTACGTCATCTGAAAAGATGGCTCAAACAAACTCAGTAACCTTAGAGATGAGGCAGGCAGGTCGGACATTTGTGTCATAACGTCCTAAATTAAGCATGAGTGCTGAATACTCAGGCGTAGATCATTCAGGATGGAGTTGGCTTCAGTTCCATATTTTGAAGAAGAAAAATGTGTGAAAGCCACTAAATGAGTCATTTTGTTAATGAGTTTTGTTTATAACTGCTGGATAAACCTGTGATGTCTTAACTGTGACCTCCTTGGTTACCTTGCTTCAAGTAGATTACAAAAGCAAACGCTTCTCTCATGTCAAATGCTGTTTCAGTTTGCAACACATGTGCTAACTCAAATAATGTTTTATAGCAGGTGTTAACGAGACAAAAACCGCTCCCTGAGGGGAGACTTTTTCCCCCCCTTGTTATTGCAATCTTTTGCTATTGATTTTAACCGGCTGCATCACCGGTACGAACAGGCTGCTGTGGTTCTGCCCAGCCATGCAGGAATGAGCTCATACAATATTCAATGCACTCTTTCAACAGCTCTAAAAAAGAAATGGTACTAGAGTGAAGAAGAGACGGCGTTTGAAACGGCCTGATTGTGAAGTGGTAAATTGCTCGCCGCTGACAGGATCAATAAATAGTTGCTTGAGGGAAATGGTAAGAAACAGAATGAAACCAAGATGACTGGTAAAAACAGCACTCGTTCAAACTTTATTATGCAAAATGAAACAAAAATTGGTGTTACTAAAAGAGCGATATGAGTTTTTGTTAATATGAGTCAAATTTAACACATGTATTCACTTTATCAATCCAACCAACCAATAAGCAACAGCCAGCCAATGGCCCAACCAATCACCTTCCACTGATCCAACCAAAATATTAACCAATAAAGCCCCTCAATTACCATCCATCCATATTTATTACAAACTTCACCCGCTGACAATGTTTGATTCTTTCCCCAAATCCACAATGTAGCAATGACAGTTAGAGTCAAACTCATTCAAACAGTAAACAGTATCCTAATATAAGTTAAGTTGGAAGTAAATCATAGATTCTGTTATTGTTGTGGTTCGGGGTTCCTTTGGTTCTTTTGTGGGTTTTTCTGTGCATACACTCACCTTTCACGACAGATGGCGCCATACTCACCCGACTGGAGTGTGTGTGTAGACCGCCATCAAGCACACCTGAACCTGATCAACTCATCAGCGGCGTGTACTAAAGGAGGCTCCTGCCAGTCCTTCAGCGCCCGAGTGTTAGCCAGAAACGGTACCTCTGAGCCTCCTTGAACTAGCCTCTGATCTTTCCTCGTTGATCTGAATCCTCGTTGATCTTAATTCCCCAGTGACTTTTTTCCTGTTGTTTTCTGCCTTCAGGTTTTTCCCTCCGGAGAAGCTGTTACGGATCCTGTTTGCTTCTCTGATCGAGATTCCCCTCGTGACGCCGTGGGTCCTACCCACTGGTTGCCCGAGCCCCCAGACTCACCTCCTCTGTCTGATTACAAGTTCCCCCCCCCCGGATTCCACGACTGGCAGTTGCACCGCTCCTTTGTCCCCGCCAAGCCCGAGCCTACCTGTCCGCCCTCCGACGCACTCCCCCGTTTTCTTCCTGCACACCAGCCGTCAGGCACCGGACCACCTGGACCACCTAAAGACAAAGACCCCGAACCTCCCAGTAAACCCTCCTGGATCTCACACCATCGAACCACAAGTAAGCTCCGTTTATTCTGTGACTCTTCCGTTTCCGACAACCCTGAACTCACCATTCTGCTCTGCCTCTTTAGAGAGCCGGTCGCTCCGTGAAACCGTTTCCTCCCTGGACCAGACCAGAGCCTCCACATCCTTTACCTACCGTTTCACAATAAACCAATTACCATACATACCTCTCCTGTATTGTGTTCTGCATGTGGGTCTGAAAATAGTAATCCATCATGACAGTTATTGAAGCTCTGTGTTATCTTAATTCATGCTTGTGGCTTATAGTAAAAAAAAAAAACAACAACTTTATGCCCACAAATATATTTGAAAAAGTGAGCAGAAAGAACAATTTTTTGAACTACTGTAAAAGGCAAAGACAAAATTACCACAACATACTGTAGTTTAAGGAAACAAAAAAAATTCCTTTCCATCTAAAACGTAGCAATACGTTTTCTAATCCCCAAAGTGAAACATAAAGACCTTTACTGAGAAAATAAACTGTCATAATTTGACTTCTTTCCAACACACAAAACATTAATACATTAATCTATTGTCTCAGATTTCTACAGAGGATAGTTCAAGTTCTGCCATCATCTTACCTCCTATGGGTCAGTTGCTTCCTATTGGCTCACCATTGTAAAGACTTGAGGCGAAGCTTCACCTGACAGAGAACATGGAAGCTGCCGTGGCTCGACTGGCTTGTCGAAAGAGGAAATGGAAACGCGAAAGGAAGAAAGGAAGAAAGGACTCCTCAGTGTTCCACTTCTACCTACTGCGACTGCCAGCTCCCGCTCCCGTCTGTTCGCCTCACCCCTCCCCTCCCTCTCCTCCTGACCAGGATGGGCCCAAGAAGTCCTTGGAGAGCCGATCAGACATGTTGTCAGCGGCGGGTTTCACTGGGTTAATTAAAGGAGGATGACAATGCAGAACGGAGCCAAATCAAAAAGGAAGTACTTAATGAATAAGAACTCTGTTTGTTTGATGACAAGCTTAGACCGGAGAAAATCTCATGCATAATATGAGATGCTAAGAAATGTCAGTCCATCCGCTGTTGCATATTCACATATTCATCTCTCCTTATTTCTGGGAGATGGATGGCTAAACAGTAG
The DNA here is from genome assembly GCF_001444195.1 of Xiphophorus couchianus. Lineage (NCBI taxonomy): Eukaryota > Metazoa > Chordata > Actinopteri > Cyprinodontiformes > Poeciliidae > Xiphophorus > Xiphophorus couchianus. Next base: position 14,223,459 of record NC_040244.1, on the reverse strand, counting down.
CTTCTGTTTCTGCAGATCACAAGTAGACTAAACACAGTTTTCTGCTTTAAAAGGAAAGCAACGGTTGATTTGAGCTCAAAGAAAGAAAAATGCAGTATTAACTCTAGATATCTAGATAACTGTTCACTTCGAAGAAGACATTAAAAAAACTGATGTAGCATTTTTTGTTAGCGCTAGCTTCACTGCTAATCCAATGTCTACTTTAGACATGGACTTGTTCACTGTTAAAAATATCCATTTTTAACAAATGGAGATTCTCAAAAATAGAACTGCTTATGCTAAAGCTTTTTCTATAAATTATAAGCCTACGGTGGCTCAGAAGGGTCAACAAATTGCAAAAGCCACACTCAACAGAAAAGACCACAACACGGAGCAACAGAAGACAATGAAATAATCATAACAAAAGTGACGATAAACTTCATAGCATAAAAAAGCTAAGAGTTTTATTTTTTAGCATAACTTCCATTGTGGCTTTTGATGTGTTATGATTTTTGCAGTTATGGTGTAGCTTTTGCAGTTGTTTTGTTGTAATTGTGTAACTACAACATTTATTTTTATTTTTGTCAGTGATGAATGCACATTACCTTAGCTTAATAATATTAATGTTGAGTTGTAGTATCTGTTATGTATCTGTATGTTGTCAATAACAAATAGGTAGTTAGTTTTAGTTCTAACATCTAGTGCTAGCCAAGTCAGATTTCTGCCACATCAAAACCTTCAACCTCATTAATGTCATAGCTAATGCTGTTTTCAAGACTATTTCTTAAACTCATTTAGTATCAAACAGGAATTCTTTACCAATAAATACTTTTCTCTCTCCAAAAGGATCTACCAAAATCACTACAACTGTTTAAAGATTTGGAAAATAGCGTTTACATGAACGCCACATGGCAACTTTGAAACTGAAGCTGACTTAAAATAGCATAAGTCTGTCCATTTTATCAGGGTAAATACACTGCTTCTGGTAAGATAAGGTTATAAACTCTTCCCAGAACCCCGCTCAGAAAACAAATACAAAAACAAAAAAATTCAGTCATATGAATAATTTAGTTGTTTTTTTTAAACTTTGTAGCTCATGGAGCAAAACAAATTGTCACATATTCAAGATAGAAAAGTCTTGGCCTATTATTTTTCGTCTCTAATAAGACGCTTGTTACCAAGGACAAGTAGACATGTGCATTGTTACAGTGTGGCATCTAACTCAATTCATTTCAACCCAACCCAACTCAATTAAAGGAAAGAAAAAGGTGACCTTGGAGCAGAAAGCTGGAAACGTGTCCGTTGCCAAGCAGTGACAGACAGCAAGACGTCAGCGGAGCCGGACCGAGCTGGTCAAGATGTCCGGGCTCCTTGCTGCAATGCAGTCAAATATGACAACAGTTGCTCGCCAGTGTGGGGATTTACAGAAGGCCTTGTTTTCCCCAGCGGAGATTGTTCAACTCTACGACAAACTGTTGGCAAACGGGCAAGAAAGCGGCTCATGAGCCAGAGCCCAAACATACACACCAGACTGTCCCTAAGTGAAGGAGTTAAGCTCACTGCAAAATGTTTTTCAGCAAAAGTTAGTCAGCAATTCTGTTCTTACAGAGAAACAAAATAAGTGATTTTACCATTTTAATAATATAACATTCAGGTCTGAACCTGAATGACTGTCAGTCAGTAGAGGAACTTGACTCACATACCAGGAATTGTAGGTTGTCTGTTTTATAAGCTAGCAAATAGGATTTTTGGATTTGGATGTAAAAGCAAAAGACAACTGGACTGCTTATTATTATTATTATTTTGAGACCATATTGGCTCTGTGTTTTATGAGAACTAAAGAAGCCCCACATGTCAGTGATATTAAGGTAGTGATGTTTTAAACTCAGTCTGCTGAGTAACAAGCTGGTTGGCAAGATGTTTTTACTGAAAGCAATTAAAACGTTATACATTGTTGTTTTAAATGTTGGTGTTCATATTCACTGAAGGGTATTACATCATGAGAAACTTTTGAAACTATTTTTAAGATAAATGATATTAGCTTGGTATTAGATGTTGGGTTTTATAACATTTAATTATCTCAGGTGGTTGGATGAAAATGCAATTAGCGCCCTGCTTAGGTCATCTTCCTATAAGCTTAAGGTGAGTCATTATGATACCATCACTGTTTCACATAAAACCTGGAGTCAGGCAATTAGGATGAACTGAATGTAATAAAATACATACTGCTGTTGTGCAGGAAATGCTAATTACCCAAACTCTGCAGATGTTAATGTTAGCGATGATAAAGGCTGCCTGAATAATTCCCTCTAGTCTTGAAACGCAAGAAAAGATAATTATTAGCATTTAAAGTGAGTCAGGCGTTGGATAAATCATGTTTTTATCCTTTTTGCTTATACGTGAATACAGCAGGTTATCAAGGCTTGGACAAACTGTGTAGGCCAGCTGAAAATGTGGCCATATGGGGTTTGTCATCGCTCAGGAAAACAGACAGACAGCTCTGACCTCACTCAGCATTATTTCTCTGGCCTCGTCACCCAGGGATCCATCCTCATGGGGTCAGGTGGGCACGTCAACCACTGAACCAGTGACAAGTTGAAGTATGCAAGCTGTTCTCAGAGTACGTCTCTAAGGCAAAAACTACCGACAGCATGCCAGTCGATGCTGAAGGTATCCCACATGTAAAACAACTTTCTGACATGTTTTACGTGTTGAAACATTTTCTAGTAAGATGGAAAACAGTGTTTTAGATTTTGAAATTCTTAGAAAACACTTCACATGTGGTTTCATTTGCAGAAATTATGCACATGTCCAACATGTGAGTACTTTTTACGCAACTTGATGTTTTCTAGCAAGGTGCTTAATGACAAAATTCACAGCAGCTGTTTGATTCGACCAGTAAAATTCTTGGTTCAATCAAAACGCTTATTTAAACAATCAAGGAGAGCTCTACCTCTCAGTCACTGCTGTCACCAGACGAGCCTTTGATGTTACAGCGTGGGCAGCTATGTCTTGTCAATACACTGACATCGGCAAGCCAATACCACCCAAATAACGCCATTAATCCAGTCATTGTGCCCCAGAATGAGCAACACAGGCCTAATTTTATCCTCATGGATGAGAAAGCTCCAACTCATCAATGTCGGATCATTAAAGAGCGACAGCTGGAGACTGGGGAACCTTGAATGGAGTGGCCTGCACTTTCTCCAGATCTGAGTCCCACAGAAAACCTCTGGGATCAACTCAGTCACCAGGGAGAAGCTCGTAACTCTGGACTCCAGAACCTCCATGACCTCAAGGACTGCCAAGCAATAAAAGTGGGATGCCACATCTCAACAGACAATGAGGAGGAAATCACTTTTGCATGATCTCCTCAGCCCACTTCATTGTAGGTTGGACTCCCTAAGTTTTTGTGACTATTGTAGATATTCATGTTTGATTTCTATGTATAGAGGTTACTCTTTTGAGACATGTGTTCTCATTTTCAAGAGTGACCCCATTTTACACAGACATGCAAGACAACAACATGTGAATGCAGACTGTAGAGTCGGTACAATTCACACAACGACTGCATGCATATTAGCTGAATATACCAAGACATTTGAATCAGGGATTCAACCTCAAACTAGCAAAAGTTTGCAAAGTTTAGTCTGCATGCCTGAGTGGATTTGATAAAGTTCAAGACCCAGTAAAAGACAAAAGTCTGAGGAATGTGAAAACTAAAAGGGAAAACGTCAGAAAGCATAGACAGCAGAAATGTTGCAGTGTCGCACTTTCAGGTGCAATGCTGTAGGATATTTGCTTCCTGAGCAGCGCCAGCGGCAGAGATAAATGACACACCACAAACTTAGATAATGACTGGCTTTCTCAGAGATAGCAAGAACCTCTTTCCCTCCAAATCTCCTCACTGCTTACAGCAGCACTTGACAAGCAGCGCAGCTTCGCCACGACTGCCACGGACTGACAGCCTGGATCCTGCTGCTTGGCAACAAGTGCGCACATCTGCAGACACACACTCAAATGTGGACGAAGACAAGCTCTCTCTTGTTGGGAATGGACAACAAAACTGTAGCAGGCATTTCAACATGGTTTCCTCCAATTCCCCCAACAGCTTCAAATCAAAAACAAAACAAACAAAAAAAAAAACTCGAAGAAGTGCAGAGCCAGCTGCCACAGACCAGTCAACAGAGGCGGAGAGATGGCAGCGCACACGCATGACACTGGGACACTAAAAGCAAAGCCCCGTTACTTATTCGTGTCTCTGCAGAGAAATGGGAGCCTGGTGGTGTCAAAACATTCTCCATAGGCATCTGTGCTTGACAGCACAGCCATGGGCACGTGCTCATCTATGTTGCATGGCAGAGGGATATTTTTAGAGATGAAAAGGGCTTTTAGGGAAAAAGCTGGGCTCTCAATTGTTTTCAAACTTACTAACCATCTGAGGGACCCGACCATCTCCAGATGTGCTCTTTTCAGAGCCGACAATGAGATTCTCTGTCAGATCAATCAATGCTTTGTATCTGTAATCGAGATTTCCAAATTTGAGGTTAAAAAAATTCACTGAAACCTACCAATGAAGTTGGACATTCCTCACCAACCCTCATCAGAAAGTTAAATATGGTGGTTCATCAGACACCTGCAGAAGTAAAGTACTAAAGCTGTAAAAGTGTTGTTACAGACTCTGTATTCACACATTAGTAGAGATATGCATAAATATGTCCTTATGTCAGCAGCAGTAGAAAGTGGGGGCAAGTATCTCTTGGCATAAGGAATGGAATAAAAATACTGATTATCAATGCATTGCTGTACATTTTTCCAATTCGATATTTATTCGGAAAACCCTGTGATTCAATTAGCTCCGTTGGCCAATGCTTGTTTTATATTATCACATATAAAACACTTTGATGTGAAGTTGTCTTCTTCTTCTTCTTGAATTTATTGGTGGTTGGTAAACAGGTATGTTGTATGTGTTACCACCACCTACTGGTGGGGTGTGTGGGTCAGAATGACAATATTAAAATATGCTTAAAAATTTTGATTTATAAATTATATCAGTTTCCACAAGGATAACTATTTACGTTTACAGACAATTAAATTCAATTTTAAAACAGTACTAGCATGCTTTGTATTCCGTATTGAGTACAAGTACTATTGTATTATGTGAATATATAAATTCTTAAGTAATGTATAACACCATAGTTGTTCATATTTACAGGAAAAATGTAAAACTAATACCAAAAATTAAGCAGTATCCCAATTAATTATTTGTATACTACTTATTACTAAATCAATAAGCATTGATTTAAATACTAATCAAACTATTTAAATCAATATTGAATTGTGTCAATAGCAAATCGAATAGTGTTTTTAAAATCGTATAAAGTATCTGGTTAATGAAATTTTCAAAATATTATTGTTGCATTTTTTAGGGATTATGGAAAACCTTTTGCTACTATTGGTTATTTGATGTAATTTGATGTCTTCAAGTTTTTAGTTTTACAATGTGGCGAGCATGGGAGTCATTTTGATTCCTTGTATGTCTAGTACATTTGTTGAATTGACAATAAGGTAGACTTTCTAAAACATCTAAATTGAATTGAGTTTCTTACCCAGCCCTACGTAGCATTCAATGAAACATTGTAATGGAAAAGGAAATCTAAAAATATTTACGACCCTACACCAACTCACATGGCATTGATGATAAAAATAATAATAATAATAATAATAATAATAATAATAATAATCAGATGTATCAATTTCAGCTAGTTCGACTCCCAGAGCTGTTAAACTGTGACTGAATGTGTGTTGATTTGGGCCTTTTTCTTGGTGACATGATGAGTCATTTAGATGCATTTCTGCTGGGATTTTGTCGGTTTGGAATAAAGCCCGCAGCGCTCAGCCTGCGAAAAGCACGAAAGCGTAACGAGCCTCCTGGGAGCTCAGTTTTGTGTACACTGACCAGCTCGCACTTTCTGCTTCCCGAAAACTCCGTGAGCCTGGAGAATTGGGAAGGAAGGACAACAGGCTCGGTGCTCTTGTTACACCAGAGGCGATCCAATAAGGCCCGTCTTTCTGAGGCCCTTTAAAATTGATCGCTCAAAATAACGACCGGATTAAATTTTAATTAGCAGTTATTGGCTGTTTCATAGTTCTGATTGGTGGGAAAGCAATTTGCCCCAAACCACATATTCTATCCTGCTTGCGTCTGCAGTTCTGCTGTAAGAACTACTAACCTGGTTTTGCCGTAAACCTACATTTACTCAGCAGCAAATTGAAGTATTTACGGCATAAAATAAGCAACTTCCTATTAAACATAAGAGAAAGTGGAGAGACATGCAAGAAATAAGTCAGACTGACTAACATATTAAATCCTAAGTCATTCAAAGCAGTTAACAGTGAAGAATATATGGCTGTCAGTCTGGATTTCCTTCTGAAGAATAAAGCTAAACGCTTCTCTTGTACTTTTCTGATTGGCGGCATACACATTTCCGGTGCTGGAAATTCTCCAAAGGTAAGGCAGTAAACAGATTGTCTAAACCCGCGACTTATCCAGTACTCATTTTCCCTTCCAGCCAGGGGCTTTGGGGAAAAGCAGGCTTTTGGATAAAAGACGAAATATAGTCGTGGAAGGCAGATCTTGTCCTGCGGAGGTAAAGCCAGGCTGAGGTGTGAAATCTGGTGAGCAATTGCTTCGGATATAAATTTCCCCCTGAGCTCCGGTGTATGTCAGCGAGAAGTGACAGCTCAGCCGCTGACAATCACTCGTCCCAGCGGCGCTGGGGGAAGCGTCGGGTATTTTTATCTCCGTTTATATAGTTTTCTGGGAGAAAATGGAAAAGAAGAAACAAAAGAAAACAAGGTTTCATAGTTCAAACTCTGATCCTGTGGGGAGACTGTTGCCTCTAGGAAACCAACGGGAAGGCAGGCATCAATATCGTTTTCCCTGAGGCACGGTGTGCTAAGACAGAAAAGCTGTTTTTTGGGGGGTTTTTTAAAGTGAAAAACTTTAGTGAAATATTCAGATATTGAGAAAGTTCACCAGATTCATTTCTATTCTCATCATATCCTGAGGTTAAAGCCAGACAGGAAGATCACTTCAAGACTGACAAGTATTCAGATTCAGTGAGATTCAGTGAGTGTTTTGATGAGTCATACATAACTGCCCCCAAGGAAAAATGACTCAACTAATCATTGTGGAGAGAAAAATATATTTTGTTTTTACCAAAAACCTTTTCTGAATGAACACAAGCTGTACCAGGACAGAGTGCACACAGCAAATGAGAGAGAAAGCCATTCAATGATTAAAAATACTAAGAAATGTCAATGTTAGCATTACAGCTAAATAAATATAGCGATGTAATCACAAAATCTTACAATCATAGGAGACTAAGGTTTTTATCCTTTTCTCCCTGAATACTCTGACCAGTTTGGCAGACGTTACTTGCAGGTGCTGGCTGTTTATTCATAGCCTCCCATATGCTGTAAAACTGTCAGTACGCAAACACATTTCAGATTCCACATGCCTATGTGCACAACCACATGCTACAATATATTGTTATAGAACGACTCCACAGCTTTCACATCAAAATAAATGCTAACAGGTTGGTGACAAGACAGCTAGCTTCAGGCTAATGCGACAAAATGCTAACTCATTGCTTACAGTTAGCATCATTGCTATGACAGTAGACTTAAGCAAATAAAGATAACAAGCTAAACCTACATGCTCATCATGTACTAGGCATTTATTTCCTATGCATGGATTTATTGTAACTGCCAATTTCTTGGTAATACATGAACGGAAGTATTACAGCAACAACAGTTGGACAAACTTCAGATGAGAATAAAACCTCTAACTAGGACAGGATAATAAATCAATAACCCTCCATCCATCCATCCATCCATTTTCTGTTCACCCTTGTCCCTAGTGGGGTCGGGAGGGTTGCTGGTGCCCATCTCCAGCTACATTCCGGGCGAGAGGCGGGGTACACCCTGGACAGGTCGCCAGTCTGTCGCAGGGCAACACAGAGACATACAGGACAAACAACCATTCACACACACACTCACACCTAGGGAGAATTTAGAGAAACCAAGTGACCTGACAGTCATGTTTTTGGACTATGGGAGGAAGCCGGAGTACCCGGAGAGAACCCACGCATGCACAGGGAGAACATGCAAACTCCATGCAGAAAGACCCCGGCCGGGAATCGAACCCAGGACCTTCTTGCTGCAAGGCAACAGTGCTATCAACTGCGCCACTGTGCAGCCCCTAAATCAATAACAATATATATATTTAGATAGACGTGATCAATACCAGTAGATGATACGTCTGATAGAATAGTCAATAATTTCACTGATTTCCGAACCGCACAGCATTCTGGGGGATGTAGGCAGAAGAAAGGCTTTAGCCACTCAATTTCTTACAGCCAGCTAACTCAGTCTTTGGTTATCTAGCAACAACCTGTTGACTAACTTGCACAGCAGCAGTTTCAGGTTGCGCCTCATAACTGCTTAAAAAAAACCCCAACACCACCAGTTTGGCAGTATTTCAGACAACTAAAACAAAAACTAATGAATAATTATCGATATCAACTAATAAGAATTGCTTATATCGTGATGTTATTCAGCCATATCATCCAGCCCTTCTAACTGCATTAAATTCTTCTATACCCTTTGAGTTCATGCTGACTAGTTTTAGCATTTTTTGAGTTCTGTGTTATTTTACTTCAATAATTATTAAACTAGTTCTTTTTCCACATAACATGTAGTGGTTGCACAACTTTGAGTTTAAATCTATGGCCTACATACAGCATCTGGTTTTACGACCAAGGTCACAAAGGTAATCAATACCAAAAAATAACAAATTCTAATGAACAACCTTGCAAAAAAGCAAATGACACACAAAGAACTGCAAGCTGCAGCAACAGGATTATAATGGTTTGCATTATGACGCAGGCGTCAATCACCAGTCGGTTTTAATTACATCATCACTCCGCTTCCACATCGTGTTCACTGAATAATACAGCTTGACATCCATTGTCTAGGAAATCCTGCAACATGTCATCAGGTTTGCTGAAGTGTTCAAACAGAGCTGCTCTAATTGAAGGCAAAAAGAAGAAAAGACGTCAAAATCTTGACACACGTCTGATTGTTTTCTCTTTTTTCCCTTTTCACCTCATGCTGTTCTGGCTGTTGTCGAAATCTCAGTACAAGTAAGAGCTGGAAAATGTCACTGCATCGGTCGACTTCTTCCAACCTCTCTTAATGTCAGTCCTTACAATCTTTTTTGACAGGTTTAAATCAGCATCGCACCTGCTCAACAATCTGGAGGCAGGAGGTTTTGCAGCTCTAATAACCAAATTGCACTTTGTCATATCTGCCTTGCATTTCAATTTTATAGGAAAACTAAGTTTTGAATGCTCCAACGATGGCTTTACACCCTGGGTAAACTAAGGTTTAACGTATTAAGCCCAAACTGAAATTGTTGCTCTTCGTTTTGTAGCACGATGGAAGAAAAATTAAGAGTGGAAATAGAACACCAACTTTTCCTGCACAGCAACCATGAACTCCCCATGCACAGCTGGAGAGTTCATGGCCTGCTGATTTCCCGACTCAGGCCACATAAAGCCAGAACGCCAGTCGGCTGATTTACAGCAAAAACAACCTCCAAATGTAGATCACTTTGTTCTGGGATGAAACAAAAACAGATGCTAATAATACTATGTAGTGCAAAACTTCGTAATACCCTAAATTACATGCAATTTTATCACGCTGTAATATAATTGCTTGTGCAACTGGGGCCAAAGTTGTAAAGGCCACAACGAATATTATTGTCACTTAAAAGCAAACACACACACACACAAAAACATTGTGTGGCGTATTTGGTTTCTGCCCAATAAACTGAATAAAAAAAAAAAATGTTGCCATTTTTTTATTTTCTTTTTTAGAAAACTAAAGCTCTGACACATGAAAAGGTGTTTCCTGTTATTTTAATCTGGAAATTAGTTTAATCTCTATTCTCACCAAAAGAAGAGAGAGATATAGGTCAGTCCTTTTTTTGGAAACAATTGGCCACATTTAATAAATTCTCGTTTTTTGGAAAAGTCACTAGATATTTATGATGGTATTAAATATGGAATTAAAGTAGAGCTAAACAATGTGCATGTAATTCACATTTTCGGTTTTAAAAAGAACTTACTCAACAGTAAAATAATGCTTCGGCATCAACTCCTTGTGCTGGGACTCTAAATTTGTACTGTTGTGAAATTATAGTCACAGGCCACATAAACTCACTCCAAGGGTGTCAAATAGCCCTTAAGTCACACTTTGACATCTATAATATAAAATCACAAGTCTGTCTAAAGAGTTCTAAACGAAACAAGTAGGCCTGTCACGATAAACGATAAATCAATTAATTGTACAATAAATTGAAACTATCAACCTAATTTTAATTATCGGCATTATCGTCTCTTCCGGCCTTTTTCTCTTTCTGTTGATGACACTGAATGAAAAAAGGCTCAACTCCAGTGCTCTCCACTGACGTTCCTTATTTCCTTAGTGTAAAGCCCAGCGCACACGACACAAGTTGTCGGCCCATTTTCAAAACCTGACAGACCACACATTAGCCGACAGAAATCCTAGGTATAACTGTTCGATCGGGTTCGATCGTGCCGTTAGGTGTCCAACAATGGCTACAAGTCCAGTTAACTAATTTTAAAACTGGGCATTAATCAATGCTTTACTACAATCTACCTGCAATGCATGTGGCTAGTGTCAGCGTAAAGTCCTGACATTATAACCTATTTATGTCACATTAACGATGAACAGCTGAAAAGTTACCGGGTTTATCAACTGCGGTAGCAATTTCGCTCCAACTCCTCCCCTTGTCATTTCTATATTCTTTGCACAAAATGTTGAATAAACATTAATGTTGTTTCCACATATCATCTCCAATGTCCGCTGGACTTCGGGTTGCGCCGTGTCAGCTGTTTGGGATTCCCCTCCGTAATTTCCCCTCAGAAAACACGGAGGAGAATCCGCACTTTCTGATTGGCTACCTGTCACATTCAACAGGTGGAGTTAAGCTCCCAGTCGGGAAAACCCCTGATTTGGACGCAACGTCGATCTACCGTAACACACCACACACTACAGGATGATCGGTTATGAAATCGCAAGCAACAATCTTAGAAAGACCAACGTTTTAAGATTGTCATAAGGGGAAAAATAGGAGCAAAAAATCATGTAGTGTGAACTATTGCATCAGGAAGTCGATCTGCCCATTTTCTCTATTTAAATCTAATTATTACTGAAGGACAACATAATATACAGATTTCATAATCTGCACTCTTTTGGTTGAATGCAGTATTTATTTCCACTTTGGCTTTATGTTGTTTAGTTTTTATTCAAGTACATTTTTTGTTAATGGAGACTGAGAATCCATTTTATTTTTGTTTTTGGTTGTTTTGTTTATTTTGTTTATCAGTTCCAGTGTTAAATATTCCTTTGAAAATAAAGTGCATCTATCTTTGGCAGGAAATTACATGCATTATTACGTCATTTCCATTAAATCAGTGTAAAAGGGTCTTCAAACAATATTATCGTTTATCGCAATAATTTTTGAGACAATTAATCGCTCAGCAAAATTTGTTATCGTGACAGGCCTAGAAGCAAGTCCTTAAAAATGTCAAAATAAAACTCCAGAGCCTGCTGTATCACAATCATGTGCTACCACTAAAGATATTTTATTTTTACACAAGTGTTGCTCAAATGTCACAGCAACGACCCAACAATATAGTTTTCCAATCTCATTCTCAACTATGCAGACACTTTGTCTGCGCTGATGGCATCTCTGAGTTTTAAATCACCAGTTGGTCCTCATGTATATTAAAACAAGAGACTGTAATCACAAAAAAAGCAGAAACAAAGCTGATGTTTTCACACCTTAATGTCTTCATGTTTAGAGCTACGTTTTGTGACACGGTAGCATACACCACAGCACAGGAACCAATACTGTGCAGAAAACAGACAACATACACTTAAAAGTGAGAGACATAAAGCACATAGGCAACAGAAGGATGACAGTAAGTAGGCGACTCATTCACTAAATACGATAAAGCAAAATTTGATGTTTTACACTCCGGTCTTAACAACATTAATAATTTAAAAGTACAATAAGTAGAGTCGCTTGATGTGACAAAAACACTCACAGATCTCTGTCCAAACATCAAAGACTCATATTAGTTTGATCAGCTCACTTTTACTACATTTTATATATATAGTATATATATATTTTATGCATCAGTATCATTAACAGTATAGCACAGTGCACTCTGGGGTGTTTGCACTTAAACTTGTTCTGCTGATTGAAGCTGATAATGAAAAGCAACTAGAAAAGCGAATGAAGAAACATGTGAGGGACACAATGGTAATACACATTGCCATGATTGAAAGGACATTTTTTTTTGCCTCCTCCTGTGTTTGGGTTATTCTCTTACGGATCATCTTGACACAGAGACCAGCAGTCACAGCGACACTGATCGATTCTGTCCTCACCTGTCAATGTCGCCCTGTATCTCTTTGCTCCCTCTCTGGGCAATCTCCCGAGGAGAAGTCACATCCGAGGATCGGCCTGCAGTCCGTCCATAAAGGTGGAGGCCACTGTCGGTTAGGTATCTGTGAATGGACAATTCTTTAGTAATTTAAATATTAAACCAAACCAACGGCACAAGTCTTTCTATATCGTGTTTTATCAAGATATAGAATGGTGTTCCAGTGCTTCTCCATTCAAAATCAGTTTTGATGTGTGTTTGGGCTCATTGATCTGTTGGAAAACCCAAATGTGTTAAGTTTTTGAAAGGGAAAGCCTCTACTTGACTTCTTCAAGCATACTTTTAAAGACTGAGGTCAGTCAGTCTTTCTTCAGAAAGTGGTTGGATTGTCCATGTGTGGAAATGCATTTTATTTGTGGAGCTCGGAGGCATTAAAGCTTGTAAGGTGGTTCTTTAAAGGTGGGCTCCCTCTTTTAGTCAACTGTGATATAAGATCTGCTTTACAAGATATTCACATGGGTATTCCAGTGATTTCCAGTTTCATGCAGGGTGAGGTTTTGCTGACTTTTGGGTAAGCACCTACCAAAGAATCTCTCTTCTTCATAAAGACGATAACTTGGGGTCAAAAGTTTAAAACTTGGACAAAACCATTTGATCAGAGTGATCAAAACCATTTTGCAATGTATAATCTTCTTGAGTGGCTCCAGCCTTAATTAGTTTGCTTCATGATTATTCCACCCTGGAAAAATGTTGTTCAAATTAATCCATCAACATGAAGATATGACATCATGTCCCTGATGTGTTAGATGTAAGCTTCTGACCACATTATTATGATCATTGTTTAAATGTTTGGAACACCTTTTGTCTGTGGAGTGTGCTCCTGTGGAAGTGAGTAAATGTGGAATAGGAAGAGGTTTCACACATCTCTTGACTTTTTTACAACATACAGTATATTGCCATAGTAATCAATGAAGGTCACCAGCCGGAGAGGCACTATAATGTTTTCAACAAAACTTGTCTCTTTTCTTATTGAGGTAATCTGTCAGCTTATCGAGAACCAGCAACGGCTGCGGAAATGCATCATCTGAATCTTCCCGTTGAAGGCTTGAAAAACCAAAGACAGCCTTGGTGGATGACAGCAGCCTATTTGTATTGATGCAGAGAGAAAGAAAAGTGTGGCCTTGGGTTGCCGTTTAAATAGCCAGCTAAACATGAATTTCTGAGTGCTTTTTGGACAAAGGCAATATGAAAAAGGCTGAATGAAAATGAGTCATGTCACTTGTCAAAAAGACCTTGAAAGTAATGCTAAACTACTTAACTACGTAGAGATTCTGCCGCAGTGGCAGAGATCCCCCCCGCTCCCAAATATCTGTAGCTACCAGTTTTGCGGGTTTGGACACAGAAAAGTTTCCGCATTCTTTTTTGCAAAATAGCTAATGCTCAGACAGATTTGTTGGACATCATCTTTAAACCTTATGAGCTTCAAAGATGATAGACAGACTCTTTCTTACACCTGATTATACTGTCTATACTTTACCATTTTTGTTCTGCCTGTATGTTTTGGGTCATTTTCAAAGTAGAAGTCAAGTCCTTTTCAACCTCTACCATGTTTTATTTGCGATTGCTCTGTATTTAGCTCCATCCATCTTCTAACACTCACACATGAATAGATTCAGGTGCTTCTCATATACACCGTACGTTGAGCTCCAGTTGCCACTAACATCTTGTATTGACTTATACCGTACATTTTTCAGTGTCATTTACATGCGTATGTTTGTTGGGTTTGTTTTCTCGCTTTCTGCAGGTGTGGAGGCAGACTTCTGGGGTGCCGACTTCTTTCTATGCTTCTTTCTATTTCCTTTCTTTTTCATCTCTGTGTCAGTCACATTTCAAATCAACCCAAAGCAATTTCTAATAGTTTCTAATAAAGTTTTATAAGTCACTGCAAAAGAATAGGGAAAGAATCTTAGAAATTAATGAGTTTTCCAGAACTGAGTAACACACCTGGAGGGGTCCGAGTGGCCGCTGTATCGGCCCGTGTTGGGGGCGGCGCCCGCTGTGCTGGACCTGGGCGCAGGATATCCGCTGGGCATGGAGGGGGCTTCGCCTGCCTGGAGACGTGGGGTTTGAGACTGGCCAAGACGCCAGGCCATGGGGGAGGAGCGAGCAGCGAGAGCGGGGAGACTCCGCCCGTTCACCTCGGTCGTCACTGTGGTGTCGAAGGTTGTTTCTAACGTACTGCGCAAAGAGAAGGGTAAAAAAAGAACAAAATATAAACTTATTGCAGCAAAGTTACAGACCATGTTACTGATTCATCAACTAATACTTAAACATTGACATGTAAAGGGCTGATCAAATGTTCAACAGCAGAATCTCAGTTGCTTTTAGTGCCATTAGGGTGTATATCAGGCAATTACACTACAGCGTTCATTTTCTTTCATTTTTAAAATTCACTGATAAATTAATAATGATTTAAGCACCTTATTATGGAAAACACACAATGCCTTAAATGCATAAACACAAACAGCCCATCCAATCTGACTGAGCTTGAGCTCTTTCACAAAGAAACATTGGCAAGAAATTCAGTCCCCATAGAAAGACTGGCAAATATATCATTAAAGACTTATGCTTTAAATTAAAACATTGACAGAGTTCTACAATTTCCATACAAAGACTCCAAACAAAGATTAATTATTGTAAGTCTACAGGGAAAGCCATTTCCCATGTAGCTGCACATGAATCTTTTCACAGACAGCAAAGGTTGCCAGTTGTGGTACCTTGTTGGAGTGCTCCCTGCTGGAAAAAGGAGTGCACCGCATGCTTTTGATGAAAAAGAATCCACAGAGATGCACTGATTTGAATCTTCGGGAAAGATCTGCTATTTTTCTAATGAAATCACAAAGATTTATGCAAATCTGTTGCGTTAGATAAAAACATATTCCTATAGAAACAGAACAGGATTGTGGTTTTGACTCATTTTCAGCAAGAAACCACCTAAAAAAGACAGAGTCCAGAAACATTCTTTCACAGCGACTTAGCATTTCCTGCAGTACTTTCATATCTTAAGATTGTTGGATGATTCGTCTCTGTGAGTGGGAGGAAAAGCCTATTTGAAATCCTGTTTCAGTAGACTGACCGCCATTATGTGGCAAAGACAAATGCCATCTTAACGCAGCGTCTCAAAGATAGCAGGGAGAGGTGTGAGAACAGCTCTGTGTGTGCGTGGGCGTGTCTGTGTGTGTGTGTGTGTGTATTGGCGAGAAAGGAGAGAACACTGCACCACACAGTAATGCCAACTGCCAACATGGGAAGGGCAGCAATGCCAGCCATGTTCATGACTAATCACTATCAACACCCTCTGAGGCTGCTGCACGCACAATGACGCAGGGATTCAATTCCAGGCAATTGCAGAGTTTCAGCAATCAATTAGCCACCATCTAAATCAGAATCACTTAGCTGTTGATAATGCAGGTTGCTAAATCAGCTTATCTGTATTTGAGACAGCAGCAGCAGAGAGAATGATCAGAATGATAAACGGAATGACAGAAAGCAAAAAGAAACAATTCCTGTTATCTGAGCAAAATTTCCTTGAAATGACAGTGAGGATTGTTTTTTTCTTTTTGTTTAAATTACACAAAACTGGGCTCATAAGTCAAACCTAAGTTAATGAATGTCTAAATGTATTTAAAATGTGTTTCATGTTGAATTAATGGGCTTAATTTAACCTACGGGTTAAAAAAATGTCAAAGTTTCAAAATTGGCAAATACTTCACCGTCCACAGACAGATCTAAATACATTTCAAGTGTCTTTTTATGAATTAAAAAGTGTTCATTTATATGCAACCAACCAATTATTCCAAGCATAAACGCATTTAAAGTCTGAGTAACTAAAATTCAATAGGGGGACTAATTATTTTCAAAAGAAAAATTTTGTTTAATGAAAGCCAAACCAAATAGGGATGTACGGATTGCGGTGTACCTGAAAACTGATGGGTCAGCAAGAAACATTTTTAGCTTGGTTTATGTTTGATGGCTGTACATTCAGTGTGAAAAAGACTTGCGGAATCAGGCCGACAACCTTTGCAGCAATTATACTCTGTGCATTTCATCTCCATTCTAGCCCACATTCTGCTAGACTCTAGGGGGCAGTGTAGGTCGCCTACAGCAAGCGTACAACATAGTTGGTAGTAGCAACATGGCAAAACCTGTGAGCGTGGTGGTCTGTATTGGTGGGACCCTCAATATGTCTTTGCAAACCTCCATTCCACAAGCTCTTGCTCGTTCAATAGCTTTTTCCGCACAGAACTGTCTACGCAGTTACAACATTTCAGAGGTGTGTGGAGTGAAAAATTTTGCCCCCACGATGTCGTGCAAAAGGATTTTACTGGTGAAATGACTAAATTTGACTGCACTGTGCCACGCGGACAAAAAGTCCAGCATAAACCAAGAGTAAGTGCTTTCAAAACGACACTGATGCTGCCAGCTGCTAATGTTTAATCTTAGGAATAAAGGGATTAATTACAGTTACGGCATGTTCCAGCTAATGTGCGCTGGTCCAGACAACAAAAGGGTGTGGTCTGCTGTGTAGCGCCGTAGTGTTCATACAAGTCGAAACCAGACACCACAATGAAAGCATTTAAGAATACTTAAATCCTTTGGCCAGTGCAACTGTTGGTTACCATGGAGACTGAATGCATTGACCTGGACAGAAATCGCTAACCAAGAGGTGACTGATTTCACAGGTAACTTCCTGTGATGGTTTGGTGTCAAGACATTTGATCAAGTGCTACTTCCCTCCTGAGGGCTGTTCTAACATCTGAAGGAAGGAAGTCTTACCTTCCTCAACATCCTCTGGAGAAGAAAAACTCAATTTCACTTTATTGCATATTTTGATATATTTATCAAATGACTATAGACCTCTAGTAAAATATAGTTACATAACCTTAACCCGCTCTAAATCCAAATCACATTTTCCAGAGAGCTGGCACCTTTTCTTTCTATCTCTGCTTCACCCAGGCATTGGGTGTCACACACAACTATAAGTAAAAAAGATAAACCTCAGTGGGGATTATTTTATGTTTTGCCATGAGCTCAGTTGGAGAAGAATGCCTGTTGACAGCAGGGGGAAATGTATTGCTGAGCATTTCTAAATATAAATACACCGTCTCCTACCGTTGCTAATGAGCGCTCGATATACCAGTCAGTTCTTGGACGGGGCATTGTTTGGAGATTCTATCTCCAGAGCAATTTGTCAAATGTATTGAGCTAATGCTATGTTCAATATTAGCCACAGTGGCAGCTCGAAACTCCAAATATCTGTTGGTGAAACATTCAGTACAATATTCCGCTCTGTGGGGAACATAAAAACACCAGCTTTGACCTTTTTACCTGAACTGATGGTTGGTTACCAGGTCACTTCAAAATGTTCTTAAGTTTAGCCAAGATAGGGTGTCATTCCTTATAATTAGCATCCTGCTGTCTACAAAATATGAACATTTAATGGCCTCGACAGTTGAGTTCAAGATGAACTTTTACTGAATGCCTGTCAATATTCATTTAACACGTTTTTAATGAAAATGTCTAATACGTTAAAAGATTCAGATCCACTATTGGTTGTATGTTCAAATATGAATTGTGTTAAGCCCCGGGTGTCACTGATGTCTACATGAGTTCTGGTTTTTAAGAGATTAAGAGACTGATTGCTTCTTGATTAATTACAAGACTGACTTGTTTATGAACTTGTGTACTTTACTATAGCTTGATCATGCAATACAACTGAGACGGACCTTGTTTTCTCAAGTTTTAGAGCCTCCGCGGTCAGTTTCCCATACATGCACACATGCAGTGTCAGAACAGTCAAGTCACTTTCCATCTACCATTACAGACTGAAAACTCATCTTCTCCAGAGGTGGCTTTGATTGCCTTCATCAAGTTGAATCATACCACTTTACCTCTCAGAATGGCAATTCTGACGAGAACATTGTGAAATGTTGAGAAGTGCCTCTGACTCTGACCCATTATTACCACTGGGCACATGTCATTTGGTAGTTTCAGGGCCACCGTGATCGCAGATTGCTTTGTGTGGCGGGTAATATTCTGTAAAGATTTCATACATGTACTCGAACTGCACAAACAGCCATCTCGTCAATTCCAGAGCCGTGTGTCTGCTCCCCTGGTGTAAACACAAAGCAAACCCGACCCAGTAAAGCTATTATGTTCAGAATATCCCGCAGCGTCTGCTGAACTCTCCAAGGAGTAGGGACATGGATAGCTCTGTTGTTGTGCTGGGTTCACTGTCGAGGAACAGTCTGTCTTCAATCACTTCTTCCTCCCTATGTCGACCAGCAGCATTTTTTTATTGTCTGAATGACATTTTGTTACTGGGCCGAAATCCCTGTCGTAAAAAAAGCAAAGATCGTTGAGTGGAAGGAGATTTTCCAGTTGCAAAATATATGCGATTTTGAATTAACCCCTTAAAACATGAGGCAAGAGAGGTTAGATTATTGGATGCTTTCGATAAAAATGCTTATCTAAATAAAGATAGTTTATACCTTGGCTAGTACTTGCCACCTGTAGCACTTACATTATCCACCAGAGTGCATAGGAAGTGTATAGCCTTCAATACAGCGAGTCTTTGAGGGTGGCACTAGTGTAGTTGACTAAGGCCTTAAATCCCATTTTTTAGGTGGCTAGCTTCTATGTAAACTATAATAACATTTCTACTGATTTATCATTTTTGCTTGTGTTACCTTACCAAATGATTTTCAAAATTTTGGAAAAATGAGCTATTTTTAAAAGTTAAGGACATCCTACATTTCTTGTGAATTCAAGATTAAAACATATTTTAAAAATCCCAATAGAAGCATACAGCAAACTACAGGACATATAAAACACCACTGGCAAACAATAAAGTTGGATAAACAATCTTAGAGCTAACTGGTTTTCACCTTCCACTCCAAATAATCTCAAGATGACTGTAGTAGTTTTAATCAATCACAAATCAAAACCAAAGCATTTCCTTTTATTCTTCTTGGACTTAGACAAGGAAGGAGTCTTTCTCTAACAACACTTGGTGCTAACCTGGTCAAGTGGCTGTGAGCAAACATTTCTGCAGCCCACATGCTGAACTGCTTAGCCGCGGAGCTACAGGCCACTCCACACAGGAGGATTTCATATGCCATCTTTAGCTGTTGCTCTGCTAACCAAGCAGCCATGTGTGAGGTCATCGCCTTGTTGCTGTGATACGCCACACCGAGGCTCTGTTGTTGTGTCTGTTGTGTAATCTTGAGACTTTAAAAGTATAAGAGGGAGGGCTGTATTAATATAAGCTTGCTTTATTTTGGTGAACATCACAGCTGTTACACACACCAGGCCCTGCAGCACTGAACAGGATGTAAAAATGTACATGGATGGTTGATCAACGGATGGCTGTGTGGATGATTGGATGGACGGACGAACGGCCAGTCGGATGGTTCGATGATTACTACATAGTCATGATAATTTATGTTTGTCTCTTTTATTCAGTGTCTTTGCCAGAGTTGAGTAGTAATTTACTCATGTAACCTTTGGAAAAATTTAACTGTTCTGTACTTTTTACTTTTACTTCAGTAATTTTATTATGAAGTACCGTTACTTTTACTTGAGTAAAATGTCTGCATACTCTACCCGCTGTGAGTAAAGTCGCTGAATGAAAAACAATCTTGATTAGAGTAAATATTCACCAGACACACACCTGCAACTTTTGTTAAAGTTTCATGAGTTTTATATTGAAATAAACTGATGTGAAACAGTTTGGTTTCTCTATAATTTTGTTGTTTTGTAATCATGTTATTCATATGAATTATTTTCATTTTGGTCTTTAAAATACCAAAATTTTCACCTAATTTTGCATTTTGGTGGCGATGTAATTTTTAAATATTAAATGATTGAGCATCTGGTTTGATCAGTTACTCAGTACTTCTGCAGCCTTTATACCAAATACTTTTTTACTCTTTCTTGAGTAATTTCTTGGACGGTTTCTTTTTACTTTTACTTCAGTAAAAATATCCAGAAGTACCGCTACTCTTAAGTGAGTGCAGTTTTAGGGTACTCTACCCATCTCTGGTCTTTACGCAATGCCAGAGGTGGGTAAAAGATATTAATGTAAAGTCGTGTACATCACTTTACGTTAATATCTTGATAAGCTTTGTCCTTTTCATGCTTTGGACTCTTGTAGCTGGTATGTAAATTGGTACAAAGAGGAAATGTCAAAGAAGAAGCAGGTGAGACGACAGAACTGCAACCTAACAAAAATGGCCTCATGGTGATGACGGCCATTTTTAATCCTGTGCAGCGATTAAGATGGCCTGACCAGCCTATTTCACAAACTGAGCTCCTTCCTTACATTAAAGCTAAGCTCAGAAATCTGGCTCAAGTAGCTAATAATCATTCGCCAGATACTTCATACACACTGCTCTGGTGCCACTGATGCATATAAATGAGAAGGCCCTCCTAAGGCTTTTCAAACACTTCACAGCCCAAACCTCCAGGTCCCATTAAACACAGAGGTAATACAATGGAACTATATATATTGATCTTTCTCTGGCTGAGACTCCGCGGCGTGGAAAACCCAACACACACTCGTGTGCACACACCGCCACAGACTACCATCTGTCATGGCTGACGGCAGCCTGGCCACCATCTTCCTCTCTAAATGGGGCACAAAACACACAAAATAATAGACTGAGGGAGGAAAGGAGCGAGACGGGGAGTGAACCATTGATCAGGAGGCTGACAAATACTAATGGTTATCATTTGGTCTTTTCCCAAGATGTAATCTTTGCACCTTATGTTCTTAGATTCTCCATGAGGCCAAAGACTCAGTTTTTGTAGATAACAGGTCTTGGAAGACAAGATATGCAGACGGTAAGAAAGAAGAAACCCACTTTTATTCTCATCATTAAATGCAGAAGAGAGTTTGGCATGGCAAGCTGAAGACAGGTCTGCGTCCGACTAATAGACAATTGGAGTACGACTTGTATTTATTTGAGGAATTTAGCTGATTTTAACACTATTTTTGTTCTGCTCGAGTACAACTTAAACATTTCTTGTTTGTCATGACTAGAGGTTTGCAGGACATATTGCTTTAAACCATTCAGTCATTAAGAGCCCATATTTGTCCCTTCCTTTTGATTATCTCTGCAGCACATTATCACTTCCTACATGCTGAAGCAGATCTGAGCATTTAGAAAAGATCAGATGTGTTTAAGTAGCTGGCTGCAGCTGACAGCTGCTTTCAGCGGGAAACATCTGAAAACTCAGTGTAGGCTTTCGACTACTAACCAAAGAAGAGGCGCGCAAAGTGAGGAGGAATTAAGATGTTTATGTCACCACCTCTAAGCATGAGTCACTTTTTTTATTTATTACAAAACAAAATCTAAAATAAGAGTATGACTCTAGAAATTTTTTGTAAAACATAGGCCTAAAAGTTCAAATATACTGCTGCAGAACCAGTTGTTCTTTATTTTTACAACAAATAGAGAACAAGAAAACAATTAATATGAGGAAAACAATGAATTGTGGACAATGAAACGTCCTTTGGCTTGAAATCTTTAAGGCATGGAATTCAATAATGAAAAATTATATTTTTCATTAATCAGGTTCAACAATTCCCATATTGCTATGTGCCATCCTGGTCTACTCAGTTCTTTGTCAGATCCTTGCATTTTATTCCGAGATTCCCTAGCGGTTCATTCACCTGTTTTCTTTCATTTTTTTTACTTTGAGACTTGGTTTACTGTTGGTTTTGTTTTCCGTATTTGCCTGTGTCGAGCTAGGTTATGGCTTACCATTGACTTATTTTCATTGAAAATAAGTCTGCTTCCTTCCCACATTTTGGTCCATTTATTTTCAATCTTTCTAAATGTTGAACTTGATCCAACTTATAAACTTGAGAAATGATTTACTTTCTTGAATGATTTTTAACACCTTTTGTTTCTCTTGTTGGGTGGCACATTTTCTTTCAATCAGTCAGATTTAACAGTTCAGTAACGTCTGCAAGAACTTTCTTGTACTCTATACTGGTTTGCTCAACTAAACTTACAACATAAACGAAACTGCTATCAAGTGGCCAATATGAAAGTTAATATAAGCTTAAGGTTAGTAACACAAAGTTTGTTGCAGGTCTATCTGTTACTCTAACTGGCTTTTTCTCTCAGATTTAACTGGGATTCCACATTTTTTTCATCAAACAGTGAGCTTGATTCAAGGACCTCTAAAGTCTTTAACTTTAACAGCCTTCAGGTGTTAAAGTGGAACATGTGGATGATTAAATGTACACATTTAGAGCCAAGTCAGTTCTATCAATAAAATATGAAATACAGTACAGACCAAAAGTTTGGTCACACCTTCTAATTCAATGGGTTTTCTTTATTTTCATGACTATTTATAAGGCAAGAAATCCCACTTATTATCCTGACAGGGCAGGTTGACCTATGAAGTGAAAACCATTCCAGGTGACGACCTCTTGAAGCTCATCAAGAAAATGCAGAGTGTGTGCAAAGCAGTAATCACAGCAAAAGGTTGCTACTTTGAAGAAACTAGAATATAAGGGCTATTTTCAGTTGTTTTACACTTTTTTGTTTAGTGCATATTTCCACATGTGTTATTCATAGTTTTGATGCCTTCAGTGCGAATCTACAATGTCAATAGTCATGAAAATAAAGGAAACTCATTGAATTAAAAGGTGTGTCCAAACTTTTGGTCTGTACTGTATGTCAGACTACAACCTTATAATGTCATTCTAAAGTTACATCGTGGCAGGAAGTCAAAAAAGAGTTAGAGGTTGAGGTCAGCCTAGGGTTAGGGTCGGATTACAGTAAGGTAATTTGGCAGTAGTCAAGGTAAATACTGGTAAGTAACATGTAGAAGATAAATTAGAGATTTACTATTCAGTTGAAAGGCAAAACAGAAAGAGACCACCCTACAGCTATTACCTGCAAAAAACAGAAAAGATCTGTTATGTATTTTATCTGTCATTTTGACAGATAAAATAGTAAATATAGTAAATAGAGCAAATGTTTCTACGTTTCTTCCACATACACCAAGCAGAGCCAAGTCATCCAATATAACCTTTGAGGAATGGAAAATACCATCAGCTGGCCCACCTGTGGCTGATCTGTGTCCCCCGCAGGCTGGACATGGTCTCCTCCAGGTTCTGCCGCAGGTCAGCGATGTTCTTCACTGTCCTCATACGCCTTGTCTCGGGGTCCTCGCCTGCTGAGACACAATAAAAGTTCGATTCACTCAGATGCTTGGACCTGCACCCACACACTCAACAACACACAACCCTCTTCCATGTTCCAGCATTGCCAGCCACACACAGCCGAAGAAGCGGTGAGAACGTCTGACAGAGCGTTTCATCGCTTGTCCCTGAACATCTCAGACGGGGGGAACGGAATGGTGACCAATCGCGGTGGCAGCAAGCCTTTTGCTGACAGTTGTGAGCCTATACTGTAAACAGCCTGTCAGGCTGCACTACATGCACTTCTTTCACTTTATCGTTTTATCCACCGCTTCCCCTCCAGGCTGAAGCAGAAATGTCATGGGATGACACCACGAGATCCGTCAGTCAGCTCAGGACTGCCTTGGTTGGAAAAGTAAGCTCTATCACTCCTTTGTCAAGAACGGTGGGAGACCCTGCGGCCTACAACCGCAAACTGGACTTAAAAAAAGACATCAACGTGTTTTCTAGCCTTCTTAGTGTCTGCTTTACAAATGAACCAATTGCTGAATGGAGGCAACAGATGTGTTCTTCAGGAGAGAGGATAACAAGAGAACTCTGGGCGATTTTTCACAGCAGAGCGCAGAAGGGGTACACCAAAATATCTGCTTGTCTGATCCAATTAAGGCTCCCTGTTAACTTGTTGAGATAGCCTGTATCTGCGGGCAGCGGCAACAGAATGGGTAATTAACAAGTGGAATGAGACGTGGAGCGGATGGGCAGTCACTCTCTGCTTTCTAGGGTTAAAGGTGCTTCTAAACAAAAACTACCTTGGTAATGAAATGGCTTCATTGATAAATTACTCAACATGGGTTTGAACCGGGCTAAGAAGCTGAATCATTCAGTTAGGATGCAAGTGGACTCTGCAGATGTCACAGTGACCCTGTTAGGATACAAAGGCTGCCATGCATGGCACCGGCCAGCAGTGAGGCTAGAGTGACAACTCCATTTTCCATTTTGTTGGAGATTGACACAATTGCAAGTCTTTCACCTGACCTTTCATTTAATTTCCGTCACTTCCTCCAGCTGCTATTCTGCAAGCAGTGGGGGACAACAGTGCCTGGCTCCATGAAACAAAGGTTCGTTGCAGTGCTGGTTTTCAATCCTATAAGATTTCTTGCAACGTTGCAACCACACTAGGATAAATAAATGTTTTTATTTTCACACGGTGGAGCTAAAGGTATTCGCCGTAGAACAACAACGCAGCACACAATCAATGCAGAATGGAACTTTGTTTTCAGGCTTTCTGCTGCAACCGTGTAAAGGACCTCCCAGCTTTGAGGAATTCTTTGTGACAGCGCTCTGTTTGCTTGTCCGGATGCATTGATTTTAAAAGTTCTGGCAGCTTAAAGAGAGAAAGAAAGAAAAAAAAGAAATCAGAGGAAAAGTGGCAAAATACTGTCACGTCACAACTTTATTTCCAATTCTTTAAACACCAATGAGAGACTTAAATATGGGAGCATTTCTAGCAAGGAACTGTTGCGTTGGGGATTAGATTTTTAGCTACACTGCCAACAATTATAGGATTATTATGGTCTGTCATGCCTGTAGGACTTCAAGACACGCAGCAGTGTAGCATCAACTATTCTCAAGTCAAACGTTGACCTCAATTATGATCCCACAAAGTGCAAAGCTGTGTTAAGTAATTGAGGTCATAGCTTATCTTTGCAATGCTCACCTCTGACTCGACAGCTAATGTCTACTTTATAGCTGCCTAACGAGAATCAGAGTAAATAGGAATATAATATGAAGTGGCCCGATTCCTGTGATAGCAGTAAAAGCTTCTCTGTCCTGGATTTGGTTTTGTCCGGATGCAGGAGTTAAAGAATGCCCATCGGCACCACACACCTAATGCAGAATTACTCTTCCTTTGTAATTCTCCCTTTTTTCCTCACGTCTATCCATCAACTCACTGGCCCCTTTGAGAAATATCCAATTACAATCCCATTACAAAGTGACACGGCGAAATCTGGCCCAGTATTCTCTGTCGTGAGCCAACACTTCATGCAGCATGGAGACGTGCCTGTGCATTTATGAGAAATTATTTGCAGAGTAGTCGCAGAGGTCTCACCTGTGCGGCAGGACGCCCCGGTTTTCCGAATGTCTCCCTTAGGAAAGACATTAGAAATTGCGCAGACCGTAGGATGTGAGCATGAGAATAACAGAATTCCTTCTTCTGAAGTGTGGTTATACTCTATGAACACAAATGGCAATGTATTTTAAATGAGATTTTATGTGACAGACTGGGGGTCAGCTAGGTTAGAGAAGATTTGATTCCAAAACATGCAGAATAGTAGCCCCTGAAGACTGGACTTAGAAACCCCTTCAGTAGACAAACACCAAGAAGTTCATCATTTTGAACAAATATAAAATGTTTTTTCCACCAGTGAGGTGAGCATTAGATTCAACCACCCTTTGGGATGCATCCCCACCTGTTTTTAGCATCTGGACACTGAGGTTTTTGTATGTTCCTTGGTCTTCATGATGATGTTGTTTGTTTACTTATGATCTTTAAAACACACTTCACAGAATACTTGAATATTGAGGTTAAATCATACACAGATGAATTTTTAAGCCAACTAGGTGAATTTTCAATGTAATTCATTGAACTAAATTTAATTTTATAGTACCAGACTAGATAAACCAACAGTCAAACTTTCCAGATTTCTATTTATAAAATATGAGAAAACAAAATATAATTTATTAAATCAAGAATGTCTTTGGCAATTGTTTGAACTGGATTGAATTTAGGGATATGCGAGTAAAAGGGGGCTTAAATCCTAATCCATGCCCCAATTTTCAAATTCTGAATAAATTATCTCCCCACCAAATATGCATTTTCTTTCATTTCTCTCAGTTGTGTGCAAATTTGTGTGAATTGACCATACAATTTCACAATAAAAGACACAGTTTGTGGTTTTGAGGAGACACAATGTGAAAAATGTCAGAGTATGAATACTTTCACAAGCTGTTAAAAATGTACAGTTTGCACAAAGACTTTTAACACTTTTGTTTAAGCTGATGAAACACCATACAGATACAACTATCTACAGATCTTTATTCCCTGGTTCACCTATTTGCAGATTTTTTCTGTGGAACTATTTGCAGAAAATTTGCTTGTGTATTTATCTTCTAAAATGAACTATTAAGAAGGGTATTCATAAGATTTTTAGGAGGGCGTCTCAAGTATTTGTAGATTGTAGCTAGTCATGGTTGGCTGCGGACCCCGAACAATGCAATTACAGGGGGTCCACTGTACTGGAATTATTTTAAACATGACTGGCTGATGAGGATGGTAGGGTTCTCCTATAAGCCACACTGACAAAGCTTCCAAAAGTCAATAAGCTATTTAATATGAATACATTCTAGTATGTACATACTGAGGTGTGCATGCATAAATAAAAAAAAACAATGCAAGACAGACATACATTGAAAAGCCTGCACACAAACACAGTAATAATGAGGTATTGATCAGAGTGGCTGTGTGACTCACAGCCTGCGAGGCTGAGGCTGAGCTTTTTCTGGAGAGGAGGAATCGATTTCCCACCATCAGAGGTATTTTTGGGTTTTAATGCTGAATCATTCCTCCACCTGCCAAAAAAGTCAGCAATAATCTCCTCAAAGCTAAAGCTCCCATTGAATCTACCTTATCGATATTTTCACAACAGCTTAAAAACACAGAAAACTGGTTCACATAGAGATTAGCAAAAGACTTCCAAAAGAATATGCTATATAGATTGACTTTCTGAGCAACAATGCAGCCAATTCAGACATTGCTAGGGTTACATTGGGGTTAAGGGTTGTGTAGCTGGTGATACAATATGTGTTGGGGATCTAGTTGTAACGTCTGTGATTGAGCATGTGTGAGCATAAACTAAGCTAGCTGATGTCTCATTCCACAGCCACGTCTCAAAAACATTTAAATACTGTCTTCAACTGCCAACAGGGTCCTGTGAGAAAGTATGGTTCGTCCAATAGAGGATTAAGAAAATATCCAGCTTATAGTAGGTCTTTTAGCTCTGCTGTTCTTAAGATGACTTTAAGAACTTTGAGTTAGTGTTCACATATTTCTGACTCCCTGCATTAAGCTTCACGATAATCCTCCAACACTGGATGAATCCCAACCACCGCAGCAGAGACGAAGGGTTAACTTACGTGGGTGAGGTTGGGGTGAGGTGTGTAGGACCTGCTCCAGGTCCCCCAGCATGGTGAGGATCACCTCCTTATCCAACTGAGCCGTTCCCTCTCGAGGACCTCCCTCTGAAGCCTCCTCCTCTGCCCAGTACCCGTCTTTTTCCCTGCCGCCCTGCTTCCCGTTGCCCCTTTCTGCTGCTGTTTCAGCACTAGAACATCCATTCCTGCCTTCCCCGTCTGCTCCTGGCCCCTCCCTAGACTTCCGCTGTGACTCGGTCCTTGGGTGGCCGCTGTACGACGCCCGTTGTGGACGCCCACCTGCAGCCGTGCGTCGCCAAGGTACTGGGATGAGGGAATGCTCTGACTGCGAGAGGACCTTAGTGAGGGAAAGTGACAGAGATCGAGCTCTGGTGCCCCGGACACCTGTGCTCCTGGTGCCGCCCTCCTTCCTGGGGCTGCCCTGCAGACTGCCCCCCGCCCGCTGCGAAGACGACGAGTAAGGTGAAGAGCTCAGAGGTTGGGAGAGACGAGACGGTGGGTCGGTGAGTTCCAAGGAATAGACCCGCTGCTCGCCATCGCTGAGCAGGGTCAGGTTGGTAAGGGAGCGCTGCTTGATCCGCAGGTTGAGGTTGTCGGGGAGGGGCTGAGGAGGCCGGCGAGCTGGGCTGCCCCCTTGATACACAGAGAACTCTGCCCCTCTCTTCATCTTCTACCTCTTCGCTGCCGGTGGCTCAGGAATAGGTACAATACGTGTGAGTGGTTCCACCTGTGCGCGGCTCTCCCCTTCACATCTTGGTCGTACCTTCACCGAGAAAGCAGATGGAGGGAGGGAGGAACCGGAGAACAGAGGACGCAAACAGATAGGTCCCCACGTCCCACGCCTCCCTCACTGTGGTCCAGGATTCAGTGGGCTGGAGGGAAAGCGAGCGGAGGGTGAAGAGTGGGGAGAAAACCACTCTGGAAGGTGTGCAGGTAAAATCCAGATCCATCCCCGAGCCAGCCCATACTCGTGGTCGTACTACGAGCCAGACCAAATCACTTCATCCTTCCACTCCGTCCGCATGTTGTCTCTCTGCCTCACCACGGTCAGGGGCGTGGATGCACAAGCCGCTACATCTCCCGTGGCTCACTCTCTGCTCCTCCTGTTCTCGCTCCCTCTGTCTTTTCCCCTATTTAATGACAGTCTCTCTTCACTCACTCTTATCTGTTCCCCATCCACCTTCTGTCCCTCCTTTAATTACCAGCTCACTGCCACACTTCTGCTGCCTCCCTCGCTGACACACTGACTGTTCCCCTCTCTTCACAGCGGAGAATAAATGGCTGGTGAAGCCCGGCTCACACACATTCCAGCATGCAGCCTGCAGCCTTCCCTCCTCCTCTCCCGCTCAGCCCCGCTCAGTGTTTATCAGCACTTCTTTCTCTTATTCCTCTTTCATTCTCTTCCTCAGTTTACTTCTTACCCGTGGCTTTCCTCCCACTCCAACACAGTGGGCCAGCGAGTTGTTTGGACAGAGCACCTGTAAGCTTGCAAGCTCCCACTGCACCAATCTATCCAGCCGACTTAATTAAATGCCGTCGTCAGGAGCTAAAATACTGAGCCCTGCGGCTTATCATGGATCAATCATGAGCCAACATATTCATATCAGTCAGTGCATATGCTGTCAGCCCCATTTGTTTCATACCTGCTTTCAACACACGGAAGCCTCCAGAAGAAGTCGCATCAGAAGCCAAAAATCAGGTCTATTTTTTAAGATTTCATAGAGATTTATTTAAGCCTTAAAAAGCGCTTTTTCTGTCAATCAGAGATCGTTCATCACAATATAATATGAATGATAACAATGAGAGAAATTAGTAGCAGTATAACGTAACACAAAAAATTCGGTACCTACTTCAGGGTTATTTTTGAAATGTTTGTAACATTGTGCATACGTCTGAGAGTTAAAAAAAATTTAAAAAATGTATATTTAGACAATCCAGTGTACCAGCTGTACTTGAATGCACCATTACAGAAGAGCTGATGCATATCCCCTGTCATCAGAGGGACAACATACCATTATGATGTTCATATGCAACCTTTAGGACTGGTTGAACGCTGCATGTAGCTGGATTTGGACCTTAGCTGATTTTTTCTCCAGTAACAATGACATTTACACTCAGACCAACGTTGAGGTGAGTAATGCATATAGTGCAGAGAGAGCTAAGTAACTTAATGGTGTTGAACGATTCATACACTTACATAAAGCATTGGTTCGGTCTTAGAAGCCTTAATGCTGCCGAGTAGAGGTTAGTGAAAACTGGGAGTCCTCTCTAGTTTGACAGTTGAATTACCACAAGCTTAGTTCTACACAAGCCTTCAGCATGTATAAAGGTATAAAACAATGTTGTATTTGTTTGGTACAAAAGCATCCTGAAACAAGGGGGCTACACCAAATGTTTTTGGTATGAATACAGCTTCTGTATTTAGCTCACCAGACGCACAATAGCTAATTCCTGCTTCCGGAGTGAGGAGTTGAGGGGAGAGATGTGGTCTTTTGCGCAGCTAGAGACCAGAACTCCAAGGAGGAGCTTTGTGGAACTAGGCGGGGTTTTGTGAGAACCTCCCGTTGCCTAAATGGCCTCCAAATACTTCCCCTTTAAAGTCTACAACAGGGTTATTTCCAGAATTGACTGAGGGTAACTGGTTTCCCTTGATTTTATTAAAGGGTATACAAATGAAGGGGTAATATGAATGTATGGAAACCTTTCAAATACTACAACCATAAAATCCCAGTCAAATATCGTCCAGTGCATGATTGTGATGTGCCAAAATGTGATGACGTTCAAGCAGTGTGGATATTTTGTAAGGCTCAGTTTGTACCAACGCAGATATTTGCGAGCCCTCTCTACCACAATCTTTCTTCTCATCTCTGCAACTTCTGAAACACCATAATAGATTTTAAACAGTTGTCCTGCTTTGATGTCTGAAAGCTGACACCCCTGACATGGTCTGTGCGTCTGTATGCAGTAGGAGCAGGCTTGTCATGCGGGATCTGTGGTGTGCCGACTCTTGAACTGCCCTGTCAGAGACTCGATCCCTCTCCTCCGCAGAGGAAGAGCCAGAAGGGCGAATGGTATGAAGCGGCTACGAAACGTGTTACTGCAAAAAACAGCAAGTGTACCTAATGGAGTCTAAACAAAGAGAATGGTCAGTGCTGTTGTCTAATTTTGTCCTGCAAATGACGGGCTTTGGAAAAGCCAGGAACGTAGCTAAATGTCTGGAATGTCGCTGCCCACTTGACATCCCTAAACCTATAATCACATGGTGTTGTTTGTCCAAGCTCTGCTTTGTAGAGTTCTTCTGGCTTTCGGCTTGACGTCTTCCTTTTCCCAACTTAAGTCTGGCTTTCTTTGATTTGAGATCCAGGCTGAGCTCTATTTTATGTTTTATGATGAGTGAGGTGAGGAATTTGTTTTCAAATTAAAGCATTTCCGACTTACTTCAAACGAGTTGTTACTTTAAGATGTAAAGCTCCAAATTTCCCCACAGACACAAACAGCTGGTTAAAGTATGACAGGCTTTAAGAAAAGAAAATGATTCAGACCTTATGTTTGAAGACTGCAGCAGCAGTCATTTGAAACTGGATAATAGAAGAGAAACAATAGTTTGCTCTAAGCCAGCTTTTTGTTTTCAGTGCTGGGATGTTGGTTGAAGTTCTCTTCCAGCTCTTTGTCAAATATTTTCAACAAGCAAAATGCACCTAACCTAGGAACCGTCTGTTTAAAATGTTCCCATAGCACCTACTGTAAGTGTAATATACTTTTACAAAAAAATTAATTTAACTAATGAAAACAGAAGAAATAATAAACTTGAGAGTGTAACCAGAGTCAGACCTTTACCTATTTCAATGCCAAAATCCAAAGTTGGCAGTGGAGATTGTTTATCTAAACGAAATTTGATCTCAGGCTGGTTTCCAGGGATCAACTTTGGTTTTGAGAATAGTTCACAAATTTTTACCTAAGCTTTCCAAATGTTGGTGCCATTCCTCTATCCAGAAATCGGTTTTGTTGCCAAAAAACTAGTTGCCAAACTTGTTGGACCCCATATACAGAGGATACAGAAAAAAACTAAAAGTTGAAGCTCTCTACAGTTCAAAAATCTGACCGTTATATTAATTGATCTCTCTAAATTCTCCCTTGGTGTGTGTGTAGATGGATGGATGTGGACTCAAACACACCCTCTCTAACTGCATGGAGAAGAGAAACAGTGCTTGTGTTGTGATCCCAAGATGGATCTATGCAACAAAATAACAGACGAGGAATTGAGGAAGGTTAGAATTTGGTGGACTTTCTTCAACACTCTAAAGCGATAAAGGCTACAATAGCTGCGTTTCCACTGGCCATACAGTTGTGGACATTTCCCTCAAAAAATGCTTAATGGAAACAATGTAAACATTTTTTGAAAAAAATAAACAAATTTTTGGCCCTATCGAAATTGGTTTAACTGTCAAAACTGCAATGGAAACATTTTTTTGCATCATGAGTCACATGATCAACAACTGGAACAAACTGTAGCAAACCAAAGAAGACGACAGGAAGTGATTGGACGATGACGGTGTGGCATTTCTTCTGTCTTATTGTGATTTTAAATGTGCTTCTTATTTAACAGAAACACCTGAATTGCGTTAACAGTGTTTTATCGACATTAGCAGAAAGTTTTGACCTCCTTTGCTATTGTTGCATTAGCTTTGAATGAACAGGACTTCAGATTATAAACACGGGATGCATTGTCTTAAAAAACATTCTAACTAAATCTCATACTTTTAAAGCTGTTCCGCAGCATTAATGAGGGCCATGAAGTGCTTTTTATGCATTTTATGTCTCTGTTTGACTCATTTGTATCTTTATATTGCATTTATTAATGTTCAAGTACCGCTGTTAGATAACTTCCGTGTTCTAACAGCCGTGATGTTCCAGTTTTACCCAGCTCGTCAGTGTGAGAATGTCAGGTAACGGTGATGTGAATCCACACTGCTGATTCCCTCCGACAGCGGCGACCTTTTCCCTTCTATTCATTAAACAGGAACAAAACGTGGCTCCCACAGGTAAACACAGCTAGTTTTATGCTGCAGAATGTGCATGCTGATAAACTAACTGCAGCTTTTTATTCCTCTTCTTGAATAATTTTGCTCGTGAACTTGCAGATCAGAACTGCAGCAGCTTTCAGGTCAGATTTGAATAAATATAGAGGCTCAATGGCAGAGAGAGGTTAAATTTCTAATATAACCAATATATTTTTATAAATATATATGCTTATTTACACACCCACACAGAAGACGGCGATCCGCACAGAAGCCCACAGCGTGTGTGTGTGTCGTACCTGATATCTCCTCCAGGCACTGCTTGGCTGTTTTGCTGTAGACCAGCTCTCCCTTGGTGGGGCTGAGGCAGGGGTCGGCTGGGGCCACCATGGTGCAGTCGTTTTCAGAGAACGTCCTGGAGGCAAAAAGATAAAGATATATGTATATATGCATAATAAACCTGGGCATTTGCAGATATGAGCAGATTTAGCTGTTCAGAGAGCTTTCCTGAATCTGTTCTCTGGTTAAAAGTGAGAAGCTTCATGTACCTATTAGGGAAGCACCGATCCACCTTTTTCATTTTTGATACAAATATCGGAGGTTTAGTATCGGTCCAATAACAATCCAATACAGAAAAATAGTTCTGAATTGACTTAAAATGTTTATTTTTTAAAAAACACCGACATAAACTTACTGAATTACAAATTAATTTGATAACTCTGCACCAGTTCAGAACACTTAAATACACCAATCGCTTCACAAGCTTGGTCAAATATGCAAAACAACATAACTTTAATTTGTTCAGTCACTGTAATTAGGAGTATAAAAGCCAATATAAATAAAAAAATACTATAAATAAAGTAAAAATATAAATAAATAGAAAAATAAATTGCAACAAACCTTCTTTCATAGGGATCAGAAAGTGAAATTAGGAATGCTAAATATAATGTAAAATAAAGAATAAAACATGACTTTGAAAGAGCAAAAGCATAGACTTAGACTGAATGGATCAGCCCACATTGTCACAATACCCAACCTGGAACTTTTTTCAAAATCAGAATCGATACAGATATTGATACCATCTCTAGTATCTACCAGAGTCACTCAGAATATAGCAGCATTTTAAATCTGCAACAACAGCTGAATGGGTCTGGTACGTTTTATTTTCCTCTATGAAACACGTCGCTGGTTTAAATCTGTTTCTGTTGTTCTGCCTCTTGTCCTCCAGTCTGAGTGGCATCACGCTTCAACGTTTGCTGATCTAAGGAAACAAAGACATTCCTACACACTTCCAAAGATGCATTCCTCACACACACAGACCCACCCACCCCCGCACACACACACCCACGCACACCGCAGGTGTTTCATTGAGTAATGTTGTCAGAAACAGATGACAAGGAAGAAAACTGCTTTCAGTAGCAAAACACACACAGCAGAATGCATGTTAATGCACCGTCTTTATGCTGAAAAACATCCAGAAAAAATGCACAGCAACAGTTGCAGACCTGAGCAGACAGGGCTGGAACAAGCTCACACACACGCACAGATCTAAGCAAAGGCCACATAGTGTCACATACTCACCCCTTCACACACACACACCCACGCCCACACACCAGGGATCACCGTCACCACCTGCAGCACTGCAGATAAGAACTGGCTTCCAGTTGCGTGAGCGACTTCAGCTCATGCGAATTATTTCTCCTCACTGCCGCCTTCCTTTATTTCAGCTGCACAGATATTCTCTACCGAAGCTGCGTGGAACAATAGTGATGTGAAATAAAATGGAGGTCTTAACATGTGAGATAGCCACACCGACAGCGAAGACAGAAGCTACATAGTAATTTTTTTTTTTTTTTAACGTTAATTTGCTCTATTTGGGTAGAATGACTATGATGCAAAGATAAAAATATGACAATCATGTTTTTACAACCAGAGGTTTCCTATGCATGTCAAAATTATATTCAGTTTCTTCTAGATGGAAAGATGGTGAAAAAAGGAAGAATGGATGATGAAAAGGAGATAAAAATGTTTTTAAAAATGGATGAGTGAATAGATGAATGGTGTAAATTTATGTACATATGGATGGATAAAAAGATGTATCGATGATAAAAAAATATGTACTGTATGTATGCATGTATATTTATATAAATGAATTTATATGGATGAATTAGTCAGTCCTCAAAGCACTAGAATCCTTTACGTTTCAGTTCTTTCCCTGGTTCAACACACCTGAATCAAATAATGGTTCTGCAGACTCTGCAGAACATCAGGACATTCTGAGGACGCAGTTAGACCATTTGAATCAGCTTCATGGGAGCAGAAACTCCTGAAAAACTAACCCTAACCCTGGAGGACTGGAGCCGGACACCCATGGATTAAGGCATAAAATTTGGAAAAACAAAAATAATTCTCCGATGTTTTTTTTTTTTTTGTCCATGCTTATCCAGACCTGAAAAACACTCAAATTGATCAGAGAGCGTTTGTGTTGGAAGGAATCAGTACGAAATCTAAAGGGAACTAAAAGTGACAATTTGTTACAGTAGAATAATGCAACAACTACAACCCTAACAAGGTCGAGATGCCTAGAAGAGGGAGAATGATGGAGAAGTTGCACAGCCAGAACCCTCACACACCCAGGATGCCTGCTGAGAGCCTCTGGTGAGGCCTGTTGGTGAACATTTATGTAATGACATCAACAGAAGCCCCACAAAGAGAACATCTTAGAAAACAACAAAAAAGTACTAAAAACACTAAATGCCTAAAACACAAAAATAACGGGAAAAGCTTCAGTGATGAACCTGCTTTGTCTTGTTCCTGGTATCTGTATTTAGAGGCACCAATTATCAATTGCTGTGGCATTTAATAAGGTAAATCTATTACATGTTATAAATAAGTTCACTTTTCTTCTGCTCCACCATTATGCTCCACATTGTGTCCGTCTGTCCAAGAGTCTCCATGTAATATAGTAAAGGTTTGTGGCTGCAACATAAATACCCTATCTGTAGCGATGACTTTAACCAAAGACATCAAACCTCCAAAGTTAAAAGTAATCAATGATTTCGTTCCATGTCTGCTTTCTGAGTGGCAGACACAAAAGAAGAATCGCCAGTCTCGTTTTGGTGACACATTCAGAAATATGACTGAAAACTGATATGAAACAGACAGGAAAGAGCACCTGGTAGTCCAAGTTTCAAGAAGCTCATTCAGTAGACTGTGGAATACTTTACGGATGGCTAACCCACTTAATATCACTAATGGACCTAGTCCAAGGGGAAATTAATTTGATTGGGTTCCTTGCTTCTGTTCTCCTGTGGTACACCACCTATAGAGAATTTGATATCCCGGGGGTTTATACAGACAGACTATATTCCGCACCTGATCACTGCACAATCAGGGTGCCACATAACAGCTGTATGCATCAAACCAACATAGTCGGGGGGGGGAAAAAAGAGACGGTAAATGAATTCCTAAACGGCGCCAATGTCTGAAATTTCCCATTGAGGATAAAACGCAAACAGCCAAATAATAGGCTTTGGCAAACAGATAGGAGAGGATGTTTATTTGTTCTGTAATGACTGTGAAGAGATGTGGAGGCGAGAGCATGATGCACAGTGGGGAGCGCCAGCTGATCACTGGGAGAACGCCAAGACTTCCTAGGGTATGGTGTGTGGGGGTGTGTAGGGGTGTGCGTGTGTATGCGTGGTTCTGTAGTTCTGTGGAACTTAAAGGGGAATTGGTGTGGAATCTAGTCCAGATGACTCACCTGTACATGAAGGGCGCCACCGTGGCAGTGTTGGGGTGGTTGTGTTGCTGCTGCTGTGGAAGCTGAACCACTCCGTTGCCTCCGAGTGCCCCGCCTCCTCCCACGAGCATCCCACTGGATCCGGACAGAGCCGAGGTACTGGTAGATGAGGTCATGCTGGTCCGTTTGCCCTCTGGACCGCCGGCGGAGTGCTGGATATAAAAACTCCCGCCTTGTCCTCCTTTAGTCAGCTTGGCTCGCTCTCCTTCACCTGCTCGCATGTTGCCACTGCTGTTTAAGGCAGCTTGGTTCTGGTTCTGGTTCTGGGACTGGCTCTGAGGTTTGGCCGACGCCATGGATGGAGCTTTGAGTCCTGGTTTCGGGATGCCGCTGGAAGCTGAGGAGGAGCCGCCATCTTTCTTCCCTGATGATGACTTTCCTCCCTTGGGGATGAGGCTGGCTATCTTGGAGGTCTTCTTTGTGGAGTCGGACGCATTCTCGCGCTCCTCTTTAGGAGGAGAGCTGTCCTTTGAAGACTTCCCTGACTTGTTTTTGTCCTCTTTGTCTTTGCATGGGGCCAAGGACCTGCTGCCACTGGCAGACGTTTTTGATGACGATGAAGACGACGTTTTGCTAGGTGCAGAAAGGGATGATGCTGGCGTCTTTGTTGAGATCTGTTTGGCGGTAGCGCTGCTACTGCCGCTGCTGCACACTGACCCCGTTGGGGTCTGCCCATCGTCTCCGTACTCTGATAGGTCGTCTTCTTCCTGTAGAGTCATTTCCGCCATGGATGGTGATGCTCTTGAGGCTGAACGAGGGTTAATAAGTCGAAACTTCTCGAGCATTGACCTCTGCGGAGGCATGGCTCCTGACCCGACTTTGGACGCCTCACTTCCGTGAGTTTGAAGGCCTTCCAGGGCCTGTGGTGAAGGGGTGGTGGAAGGTGAGTGTGTGGGGCTTGCCAGCATGGAGGAAGTGGCGCTGTGCTTGAGGTTCATGGACTTGCTGCGCCAGGACTTCCCAGCTGTGGGTGAGGGGATGGCAGAGGCCAGCTGCTGCCCACTGAGGCTGGTGGGAACCATCCCGCCAATACCACTCCCATTCATCCCACTGGGTACTGGGATGCCCCTCACCGACTCTGAAAAGAAAGAAAAAGAAGACGGTAGATTAGGTTTTTCATTCCAGATGGATGATATCTCTGTAGATGCTTGTCTAACATCTACAGTTAAGAATTTGTTTCTAGGAAGCAAATTATCCTGTTTAAAGGGCTGGAAAACAAACTTGCACCAATTTCCTTCAAGGTTTTAGCAAAAATTGGAAATATTTAAATTCTTACAGTAGAGTGTAAAATGAAAAGTACCAACGGGAAAGATTGTGTGTTTGTACAAATATTCTGTATTTTGCAACAAACTTGATTTTGCAACAAACACTTTTGGAATATTATGTGACAGCCTAACCCAAAAGCAGATTCAAAGGGAACAGTGTTGTGTGATTTTGGTTCCAGCTGGATGTATCTTGCAATGAAGTTGCACACCTTCACAAGATAAGGCTGCAGGTTAAGGCTTCTGAAGGCTGCAGGTTGATTTCATTTTGGGTCATCAGAGTAAAGGAGTAATGGGTAATGGTTTTTATCAAAAGTCA
Source organism: Xiphophorus couchianus (assembly GCF_001444195.1). Taxonomy (NCBI): domain Eukaryota; kingdom Metazoa; phylum Chordata; class Actinopteri; order Cyprinodontiformes; family Poeciliidae; genus Xiphophorus; species Xiphophorus couchianus. The sequence continues at coordinate 14,185,101 of NC_040244.1, read as the reverse complement.
GCAGACCTCTCAGATTCCTCAAATTTCCCATGTTGCATAATTGTACAAACTTCCTTCCAATCAAACATTGAGGAATTGTCAACAACCTTCTGCAGTGATAGGTACGAAAACACAATGATCTCTTACACCTACTTACAGACGGTATTTAATCAGCACACATAGGCTAAATGTTAGTTTGGTCAAAGAAGAGCAACTTTTTCAAATGTAACTAACACACCATCAACACCAGAGTCCACAGCCCAGAAGATGAAGTTGTCAAAAAGTATGGACTTACTCTCTGGGCAGGAAAGAAAGCATTATGAAGCAGAAAGAGAGGAGAGATGACAAAGTGACAACATGACGTTATGCACCACTAGACTGAGTGTCTGTCTGGCTGTCAGTCAGCGCAGTGAGCAGGGCTCAGCTGGCTCTGAGTCACCTCCAGTCTACTCCTTAAAGTCACTCCAGGCAGGCAGAGAGGGGCTTGGGCTTTGATTCAGCTGGTTGGGGCTGAGACACAACATGTTTGCTCAAACCTTAAAGAAGAACTAAAAAAGCCTCAGTGTCACATATTGCTCTGACAGCTGGGGATTAAAATAACCGAGGGTTAAAAGCTGTAGGTGTCTTGGGTAGGTGAACATTTTAGAGGCTTTAGTGTGTGGACATGAGAGCCTGTAGAGTTGTACTAAAAAGAAAGTACACCCTTTTTCAACTTTTAATACGAATTACAACAACATTTAATTTCCCTCTGGTATTAACAAAGTAATAGGTTCTAATATAAGACTGAAGGCATTTTGGGTCTTTCCACTTTCCTATGTTGGTTTTGTTTCATACAGTGTGCAGATATTTGCTTTTATGCAGTTTTTAAAAGGTTTTCATGCACTATTTTCACCTAACTCAAGTTGACAGTTTGGGTGATTGTAATGCCTTCAAATATACAATTTGTGCATGAACTCTACTTAATAGAGTACAAAATACTGTCCAATGCTCCCTGTAATAGATTAACTTTAATCATAATTCACTGAGAAGAAATTGAAGAGAAAGATAGCTACCCTGCTAGCTAGAAACTGAAGTAGACAGCTAGCTAGCAATCATTATTTCATGTATCTAGCTAAATAGTGTTTCTATTTAGCTAGATAGCTAGATTCATAATAGATGGCCAGGTGAAACCAGTTAAAATGTAGTTGTTCCTTTTAACTGTTGCCACATGCTTGCTTGAGTGGAAATATTGCTGCTTTTTAATTTTTATTTGCCTTTTTCCATCTTTTACTTATTAGCTGCAGATAACTGCGTACCAACAGGCAATACATGAGTGACTGACATTGGCTGTACAGTGCAATATGTATTTGCAACTGGACCTGAATGTGACCATGGAGTTGCATGGTGTGCAGTACATTTACTTGGTTGAATTTGGACAGATAAGGAATCTAACTGGACTTCAGACTGACTCGCTGGTCCAGTAAAATGCCTTGAGTTGACATTTGTTCTGATTGTATTCTACATTTTGAAAACTAAACTTCTAGGTTCATCATTTTTAGTATGTACCTGTAACATCAGAGCAAACACACCGATTGTTTTTCCAAGTGCGTCTTTGTTATTATTCCCCAATCATTCACCATAATCCAGCAGCCCCTTCAGGTACTTTCTAGATGTTAATGAAGGAGACTGGACGCATTAATGTGATGAAGTGTATGGGTCCACTCAATTAACCCCACCTTTAGAGATCCTCCATCCCCACTCTAGAGGCCATTTCACAGGACCACCACACTTTAGCTGCACTGTGATTTAAGAGTTGTCATGGAAACCAGCCTCTTTTCTTTTCCTTTTTTGCTTCAGCTAACAGGGAATGAAATGCCACTTCCTCTATAGTGTGTCAGACTTTCTGGTAGACATTTTTCAAAGAAGCTTAGGTTTGTAATCTAGCATCCGCCTGGTTAAATAGTGCCTACTGGTTAACTCCCACCAGCACTATGTTCATTTACTTCCTCCATTATGTTGCTCTCTACATTATATAGACATCAGGCAACCAGATGGTAAATTACGTTTTTGTTAAAAGAATCCAGCAGTTAGTCACCCATTCTGACAGACCCATGTTAAACCCACTGAGACATTGTAAAATCTCATTTTAGTTACATACGACACAATTACTAGAGCCACTTGATAAAGATGTGTAAAATATCTTAAAATTATATCATTTATTGCTGATCAATACTGAAAATTTCTCAAAAGTCTATTTTTATTTGGAGGAGAATGATAAATAAATACTATTTTTGCACAAAATAAGTGCTGCTCTATTAACTGGTTCCCCTAACAGGCCCTGTTAAATGACTGTAAACATCGCATTTTTGAATTTATTCTTTAGTTTTTCAATGATCAGAATTTCTTGGAACCCAAGAGAAATCCAGCTGACAAAAACAATGCCTCTTCCAAAAATAACTTTGGTAAAATCAATTATTTTCTGTATATATATATATATATATATATATATATAAGAACTTGAAAGGATTCAAAGTCTTCTGAGAAATGTGTGTGAAACAGCTCGTGGCAGAAACTTCCTGTATCTGCCTCTCTGTGTTCTGTTTTGCCCAGAAGGTCAGAGCTGTGTTGCTGACATTTCCCAGCAATTGATTTCTGTTCTCTCCCTTTGTTAGTCCTTTTCTCTCTTTCTCCTTTCAAACAACTTCAGTTTTATCTCCCTGGAGTGAAACTTTAGTTCTTAACGTCTTTTCTTGACAAACAGAGTTAGTTTTATGGGATGACAGAAATGCTCTGTGAGCAAAGAGGGTGAAATTGTTGTATCTGTTGCTCCCATTCAGAAAGAAACATTATCAAAGGGGTTGAAAATAAAAATGTGACGCCCTAAGTAGCTATACTGACTCTCACAGGTTACAGAGCTTTTTTTAAATTTTAAATCTTATTTAAAAGCTGATATTATTTTTGACAGGGCAGTTCCTTTTATGTGTCACCTCATCCTAATGCCGTCGTTAGAACTCAGCTGGAGCGCCGAGGCGGGGATGATTCAGCAGACTGAAGTGGGGAACCGGGCTGCTCTGTTGTGCAAGCGCTGCCATCAAGTGGCGGGTATGGAGATTGTAAATTAGCTCTTATATGCAGCCGTGAGGAAAATGAAAGCACACAATTTAATGGTGATTTGTGTCTGGATACAATGAAAATGATTTTACTGGCTTCTATCAGATTCTCACGTAAACAAAAAACACATTATCTGTTGAACAATGAGCCAAAAAATAAAGAAACCTGTTTTCTGACAACTCTTCTTGGCACTGCTTCAGTTGAATGGTTTTTGCCAGCATCTGTTAGCTCTCTTAATGTCACAACACTGCATTTCTGTGAGGTAGAGATCTAATATTTGATTAAATCATTCCAACACCTTGATGTTTTTCTTTTTCAGTAGTTCTGCTGTGTAGTCAAATTAAAATCCTGTTTGTGATTCTGTTTAAGCTAACAGATTTACTCACATTTGACTCAAAAACACCTTGGCGTACAGACAAGTTCTGTACTCTTACACATTCCTCCAGGTCCAGTGGCTTAAAAAACTCCCAAAACAATCCCACATCATAACCCATCCACCACCACACTGGAGAGTTGGTGTGAGGCATTTCTGCTGATGCAGATTTTGGTTTTTCAGAGGAATTGATGGTAGAATTTTTGACTGCAATGTACCAAGATCATGTGACTGCAAAGCAAGATCACCACCTACTAACCATTCCCGGCATACCATAACAACTGAATCCTGTTGACATTGCTTCAGTTCAATGGTTTTTCCAAGCACCTGTTAGCTCTCTTAATGTCCCAGCACTACATGTCTATGAAGTAGAGATCTAATACTTGATCTCTACTTCATCTCTACCGATGAACATGCTGGAGTGCTGTGTTCTGCTCACCTCTATCGTTACCGCTTGCATACTGAAGAGGCTTGCTCTTGTCGATGCTGTTGAAGCTCTGGCTCCGGCGGTTGAGGTTGGATGAGCCTGGGCTTCTGGACGCCCCGCTGCCTGCAGCAGGGACTCTGGCCGGTCCTGGTAACCTGGGGAAACCACAGCAGAAAAGAGCATTTCAGTGCTAAAGGGGCAGTGTTGTACGTTTTCCAGCCACATAGTGTCATAGTCAAGTAACTGTTAAATTCAGCTGTTATAAAAATGCTGTGCATATCAAATATGACTGGCCCTTTCGAGTACATTAAAAACCACAACAACTAAGTCTCTATTAATATGAAACTCCAGAAAAATGAATTTGTATTCATTCTGTGACCGTGACAAGACAACATCAGCCAGTAACAGGTGTTACTAACCTACTGAAGGCGGGAGTCCTATTACTGTTCTAGTAATAAGACTTCAAAAAATGTTAACTCAATGTCAAAATTTTCAGATTTATAAAAAGAAAAAAATGAGTGAAATGCCTGGGGTTATACTGATAGCAATTTTCTAGCCAATCACTGATCTCGAAAAAACACTGACCTGCCGATTCTAACTTTGGCAGATGGCGATCTTTTGCGTCTGACAAGTTGCTAAATATAGCAGCAAAGTTGGAATACAAAAGAATCCAAAAAAGGTTCTAGTTTCATTGGATTCTGGAGGGGATGAGCATCTCTTCACATTCCTATAGATGATGTAGGAGAGTATCACAAGAAGCAGGCCTAAAACTGAACCAACAAAACTAGACTAATGGATGAAATTGACTGAATGGAAAAACGATTCTCTGAGGAACAACTCGGACCACACAAAGTTATAGAGAAAAATGGACGATGTACTATATAAGAGAGCAGGCTCATCATACTCCAAAAGACCGCTACCATTTTAAATTATGTCCAATGGCTTTGTCAGAAAGATGTAAAAGAAAAACCTGCATCGCTTTCCTTCTGTTTCAATCACATAAAATCCCCATAAAACACAATGAGGTTTGTGGTTATTATGTGACAAGATGTTAAGAGGTTTAGGGAGCGTGAAGACCGACACGATCCGAGCTGAAAAGGACCTGCTGCAACGTCTCGAGTAACGGTCTTGAACTCAGTATGCGTCGGCGCGCAGGACAAAGACAAATCACAGAGTTGATGTAGCAGAGGAAGTGTGTGTTCCTTTGAGGGTTTGGGAGAAGGGGAAGTTGAATTCTGGGTTTAAGTACTACACAAAGTTTGATGGAAAGCTGTCTCAGTCTATTGTTGCGGGAAAGTGTGTGTGTAGTTAGCTACAGAGACTTGCAAAGGTAAACATTCTCTTTTTAGATTTCCCAACATTTATGTGTGGAGGCATAAACCCTTGGTTTTTGTTGCGTTAGTTCAACAGAAAGCATATTTGAGAAGTATGAGAAAATGGTAAATACTACTACTACTAGTGTTATCTCTTACCAAGACGTTTATTGAGATTGGTAGAGGTATTATGCTAATTTGCTACAGTGTCTAAAGAATCTGCATCGGCCAAAATTGGAATCGTCATCAGGCTTTCATTGATGACCCCTTGGATGTTTTACACTTTTATTGATATACAAATCAATCATGATCAACAAAAATTTGGCTAATTTGGGGTTTAACTGTACAAAATTTTCAAAGTGTACTGTGCATTTGTATCCAGTGTCCTACTCAGCTGTAGTGTTTTTCTTTGTCTGGTGCAAATACAGTTTAAGCATTTGCACAAAATAAAACTGCTAATACCAGAGTTTATTTAGTGCATCAAAGTAAGGAGGAGTAAAGGAAATATTTTAAAAAAGCACACCCAATCTTAGTAAAATACTTCTGTGCAGTCATGAAATTTTAAAGTATGTTAAATTTGTGAGTTATTAATAACACTTTGCTACTTTATACAATAAAAGAAGCAAAGAAAAGATCAAATATTGCTTTATTTCTCCCCGTTGTTCTTTATAAGTTCCATCAGTTTTTCAACTCTTGGTAGAGTCAAAGCTGCCAGCGTCACATGTTGTTCTCATACCTCCCCTAAAGCAGATTTACACAAATAATCAAATTAAACTGTTGGTGTTATATAACAGCTTAATGCATCCTGCACTTTATTAGATGTTTTCCTCCAATTTCTTTTCTGTTTTAATGAGAACAGACAGCATTTTCAGGAATCACTAAACGCTATTTTTCAGTCAGTTGGATAAAAGGACGTCAGGGTGAAGTTGGGTGTGTAATTTTTTATTACTTTTTATTCACAACCTGAGTTTTCTTAAAATTCTTGGGGGGGAAACAGAAAACAAGATTTTCCATTGCTGGTGACTTTCTGCTGGAAAGACACGGTGATGCCTCAGGGAGATAATCGATTCATTATGCCGCAAATGTCACCCTCGTCTGCATCGCAGCTGGGGACGAGATGTAGGAGGAGAAAGCTGCAAAACTCCCAAACAGAAAACAGATTCTAATTTTGTCACGTTAGGACGCAGTTAGCCAACAATCACGGCTTTCCATGTGATGGAACAGCTGCAGTTGGTCAGAATACGCCCAATGCTTGGTTGAGTTTGAGGAGAAATTCTATATGCTGTCAGATACAGATGTACGGAGAACAGATACAGATGTACGGAGAATGTATTGGACTCCAAAATAAGTTGAAAACAAATCCATATTGACAAAACGAACAAGTCAACCTTTTTGTTGCCAATGTGTCCTGATCTGTGCTAGATTGGAAGTGTCATTTCTTATTTGGCTGGAAGTATTCAGGGCCCTGAAACTCAACTGATGACCTAGCAAGACATCAGAGTTCACCTACACTGACAAGCTTGGCAAGAAAAACATTAGTTAGAGAAGCACCCAAGAGGGCTATGGTGACTCTGGAGGAGCTGCAGTGATCTATGGAAGAGTGGCAGGAAGGAAGGATTATGTGATCCCATTTGGAGCTCAACATAAACCTTGCAGGAGACACAGGAAATGTGGACTTAAGAGAATAAGTCAGATGAGAATAAAATGTCTGCTTTTTGACAAAATACGAACACACTCTCCTAATGTTTAAACATTGGTAGTGGTAGTATCAGACTTTTTTCTTTTCAGAGTTGATGAGATTGACAGTTTCAATCCTGAAGGAAATCCAGACCTCAGCTAGAGATTATTTTTATTTAGTCCAGCAAAAATCATAAAAAATCACAAAACTATCGGTTACTTTCACATCTCCCTCAGAAGCGCAGAGTGAGACTCAAACCCCTGCACAGCAGGAAGTGAGAGCAACCCCACAGATTTATCCTGCACACACATGCTAAATTAAACCTTGCCTGGATGCAAATACACAAGAAGAGGTCAGTCAGTGAGAGAAGAGTTTGAGTCATATGAAGCAATACTCAAGTAAAAAAAAAAAGGGATTCATGAATCCAGTCTGTCTATGTTTGGATAATTATCAATCTACATGAAAAAGAACAAAAGGTAATGGTTCATAAAATTAAAAGGATACACACAAAGAGGAACAGCAGAAGAAAAAACAGGAAACAAATGCAAATGGTGGAGAGTCAGTGGAGGATAATACTGCATACAGAGACAGGGGAAAATAAGAATGAGGGAAGAGGAGAGACAAAGCAAAGCAATTCAGCTGGAAATCAAAAGAAATCCCTTTCATCATTAGATGCTTTCATCTTCCAAACTACAGGGGTTGATGATGTTTCGGCGAAAGGGACCTGGAAGGAAGAAGGTAATCTAACTTCTGCGCTGTGGGTTCTGCCGACAGATGTGAGGTGAAATACTGAAGCCTGTCAGTCACCAGTTAAATGCAGATGTTTCATAAGAGATCCTGGGACGCAAACCAAAGCAAAACTCTCTTCTTTTTCTACCCTGATGAGGGTCTGGAACATCTGGCGGCTACACCGGCAGTCAGAAGCATAGTTGTCAGAGTGAGAGCAGCAGAGTGCCAACAAACTGTCAAACACCCCCCCCTGCCGCTTGGATGGCAAACTTTATGGCCCTGTGCTAAACTACTAAACACTTGCATCAAAGTGAAGATTCAGATTTGACTGGGATGGAGCACATTTCCCAAAGTTGAGCGTGAAAACCGATGACTATTGATTAAAACAATGATGTCAAAGCACATCAGAGTTGATGGGAAGATGGAAGGAGCTAAACAGAGGGCAAGAAAACCTGGTAGACCACCAGAGCTAGAAAGGAATAGTTCAGATAAAAGGTCCAAATGCTTGTGCACAGTTCTGTAAGGCTAACGTGAAAGAACTGCTAAGTTGATGCCATGAGGGTGAACTTATAAGTCTATTTGTCACAGCCTACCAATAGCAGCAATAGGTACAGAACTTTACTAAATCTGTCTGCTACTTACAGCCTGCAGCTTCCTTTGTTGTGTCTGGCGTCTTAATCTTAACTTTATTGCACATATGATGAAAACTTCCTAAGGGACAAAATGTGATCAGCAATGAAACAAAACTTTCTGTTTGTTTGTGACGTGGAAATTCTTTGATGGATGAGAAATTGTGACCTTTGTGGGAGCAGCTTTTTCTAAAATAACATAAGGACTTAAAAGTGACAAGACATTTTGCTAACAAGTTCTTTTGCATGTATGCAATGCAATATGCAAGTAAAGGGGTGGCAACATGTATTTTCCATATAGTGGCAGTTTATAGCACAATCAAGTAACTATGTTACCTTAAGTGGTCAAACATGATTTAAAAGAAACTTCACTTAGCAATTTGACACCTTGAAATTGGGCCACTGTTTCTTTAAGAAGCTCCTGGTCTTTTTGACTCTCCACCTTGAGCATGTTATCAAACATCACTCCTCCATGAATCCATTTAGTACCTTTCTTATGAGTGTTGCACTGACTTCATATGATGAGATTAGCAGATCCGCCGTTCCACCAGCTGTTTACTAATTGCTGCTGTCGCTAGTCTGGAGGAGTTGAGTGGGCTAGGGTAGGGGCGCTTGGTGAGAGCAAGCGTTTAGGCACCTCCGGAGGGTTGCCACCGGAGAAACAAAGATTTCTCAAAAGTGTGAAAGAATCAAGGCAACATTCCAGGTACATTTTTGAAGAGGGAATGACGTTAAAACATGATGTAAAGCTCAAAAAAGTCAATTTTACATAGAACTGACACTTTACACATCAGCATTTTCAACATCTTCAATGTATTTTAATTGAACATCTTGCGATAGCCCAAGGTGAAGTGGAGATAGATGATTTTCAAAATGCTTTATAAAGAAAAATCTAAAACATGATTATAGTTTACTCCGATACCCTGAAATAGAGTTTACTGTGGCAATTAGAAAGTCCATCTAGACTTTGTAATAGATGTCTAGATCTAGATCTTAGTGTAGTAAGTGTCAGTATTTCACTCAGAAACATTGATCCAGAAATGGAAGAGAGAAAAAACGTACCTTGTGTTTTTCTTCTGAGGTGGCCCTATTCCACTGTGGCCTGGAGGACTTGCATATCGTGCTGTGAGACTGCAAACAAACCAGAGAAAAAGACAAATATACCATTAAACACAGTTAGATGGAGAGTGAGTGAGAGCAGTGCCTGGTAAAGTTCTCCTTATCCATGTCTAAATGTAATAAAATGAAAGGGAGCAGATCCTTAGACGGAGTCATAGAGACGGAGCCAGGTGAAGGAAAACACGAAGCACGTGGTGGACACTGTAAGCATGCCAGGGAACATTTCTTTGATTTTTCACATGATGGCTCACACATGTTGGTAACCACAAGCGTATGACTAAGCCAATAACATCCCTCAGTCCATTTATAAAGCGGCCAGGAAAACTTTCCCAAACAGGTTTGCGGTGGCATCCTTTGAAGAAAATCCCAAATCACACAGCACAGAAGGCAGGGGTGAAGGAAATGCCCACAGCACCAGTCACAGTTAGTCACTTGGAGAGATGGGAGTTACTGCAATTATGCATGTTTCAGGCGTGCCGCCTTGTTCGTGTTTGACAGGAATTGGCTTGGCTACATGCAGAGTTGTTTTTCAGTTAAACTAATGACATCCTGTAAACATTAAAGCGGGTGGAAAACGGCAAGCTGAACTAAATTTTTTTTGAAAATTAGCTTCACATTGGCGTTCCTTGACACATTTCCCTGTTCTCATCAGCAAGATGTAGACTAACTCATTGACAGCACACGCACAAAAGCAATAGAAAACCTGCTAAGGCCAGAACTGATCCCTTGTATTTTTTATCTACTGAATTCAAGATGAAGCCATTGAATGCTTTGTAAGAACTGTCAGAGTCTTCCCAAGGTTTAAATGTCTGACAGCTCCTTTACCTCTGTTTGTGTGTTTGTTATGATGAGGAGAACCTAAAGGTACTCCTTCCACCACCTGCCTATGTGAGGTCAACAGAACCCTGTCCTTTCTATAAACAGTATTGGTAAAGTTCCACTTCCCTTTGATTGAGACACCTAACATTTTGTCAGAACTGCTTTGAAGTCAACCGAATGTCTCGCTACTTAGGATTACTGAATTTTAGCTACAACAGGTATGGTTGTAACTAAACTACTCGATAATTGCAGTATCCTTAAGATTGTCAGAACAGGGAAATTGGAACAAAAAATGGCATAAAAATCTCTGTGTGAAGTAGGCTCAAGCTTGTACAACTCTTTCAGACTGAAACAGTTTTTGCCTAAATTTCAGGGGGAGGCTGGTTTTTAAGAGGGAAAAAAACACAAACTATAGATCACACGATGTTAGAACAGGAGAGTTAAAAATTTTAAAATGTTGGTTATATTAGTCTGCCAGAAGACCCAAGGTTAGTCTCTCTTTCTACTTTTAACCTGAAGTTTAACTCCATCAGCAGGCTCTTTTTACTGTGGAAGTAGAAACCACTTAAGCACATATTTAAAGAGTTGACATGAGAGTGTTGACAGCAGAAAACTCATGTCTCCACAGATCAAATAAAACATCTATCAACATTTGTCTGTGTAATGCGCCAAACACTGCAGTACACACGCCCACACACACACACACACACACACACACACACACACACACACACACACACACACACACACACACACACACACACACACGTTATATTCGATACTATTACTATCCAATCAAAGCTTCAGCTTGAACACACCATGAACTCATTCTCATGGTCTAGCACTCACACATGCAGGTTATACAGTGTGCATTGATTTTCGCCTAATTATTAGTCCAGCCTATCCCCAACGTAGGACAGCAGGAGGTAGAATGCAATACTAGAATGTATGAAAGACGATGACTATGCTGTTATCTGTGTTGGTAAGTGAGTGAAGGTTGGTGACCACACTTCTCCCAACAACAGACCCCATTACATTGCTACATTAGTTGAGGCAAAAGTAACAAACAGGCTGTCCACAATGTGTTTAATTCACCAAATAATATCTTCTAGATCAGGAGCATCCAGTTCTGAGTAGAGAACATTAGAATGGGGGCTTGTCCGGGACACATATTGCAAAAGTCCATAGAGGAGAGACATTGTTTCTGGTTGGAAAGGGTAGCAACATTTAAATGATATAACCTTCAGTCCCAAGAATTACTTTTACACTGAAATCGTAATTGAACTTTCACATGCGAGTTGAAGAGATGCAAGATTTTTTGTTTTGTTTTTCATATTGGACTTGAAATGTTTCAGAAAACACAGTTAAAATGTAAGCAGAAAAAGGGTCAGTTACAATACAAGTTTTCCATGCATTCAAAGAAAACTAGGACTTTACTGCAAAAAAGCAACTTAATCAAATGTGTTTTGGACAATATCTTATAAATTTCACTAAGTTGCTCAAATTTAAGTGCTTATAATAGCTTATTGCACACCTACATTATAGGACAACAGGTAAAAATGTAATTAAAAAAGACTATTTACCAGTTCATGATGTCAATGACTAATCCAGTCTCCTGAGTTTACCCTGTGATTTCCAAAAATCCACTCTCTGGATGCTCCTGACACACATGCAAGCAGCTCCAGCTGTAACTACCTATGAGAAGGCTCAGTCTGGACCAGGCTATTCACCCTCCCATAGGGCAAACTGCTCTTGCTGTCGCGAGAAACAGCGGCGGGTAGGCGTGAGGAGCGGCGTACCCGGGAGTCAACTTGTTCACCCCACGACATAATGAAATAACAAGGGTGGGTGTGCTGTGCCCTTTCAGGCCTGGTCCCCCCTGACTTCTAGAGCTCCGAAAGCCTTCTGTGGCTCAGGGCTGTCCAATGGGGAGTTCCCCTTTGACACATACATACATACACACACATATCTCATCCTCTTCCCCGGAGACACCAGTAGAGCCAGCAGGTGCTGTCTATAGAAAGCTTGCCATACTGCAACTGTCAATGCCAACTATGACTCTGTGAATCTGCTGATGAAAGTCTTCAAACAAGTTTTTATCTCAAACAAGAATTTATCTGCTCAATCATGACTTAACGCAGCTATAAGAAGTAATTTGAGAAGTTGGTTATAGTCTATAGGACCTTTAATCAAAGTTCCTGGCCCAGGAACTTTTTGCACAGATTATAGCAAAATAGGTCTAGTTTGGTTACTGGTATAAATGTGTAAGTACAGTAGGTTCTAAACACTTTTTGCTCAAAACCTCCAATATTTTATATGAGATGAAAGAGAAAGTACAAAGAGTTATTTTATGGTTGTTTGAAGTATAGAACAAGTCTGTGAATGTAGCTACACATTCCTGGTCAACTGAACAAAAGAAGGCTATTGTTCTCATGTTATTGGTTTTAATTGATGTTTATTTTCAGCCTCAGATAGAAGCCATTACAGAGATTATATCATATGTGTAAATAATATGATGCCCTATAATGTTAACCTAAAGTTATGATGCCACAAGGATCTGATACTCACCAATGCCTTTTTACAGTTTTTCACATAAGTAAAAAAAAAAGATATATATAGCCAAAGTGCAACTCTGTGTTTTTGTTTTTTCTGTCCTTTCTCTGTTTTTGAGCAGCAAAACTATGGTGGAGATTTTCATTTAAATAGCACCTGTGAAAGGACCAAAAACAATTCAATCATTTGAAATTCATTCTGTCAGTTCTCTGTTTGGGTCCAATCTCCATATTCAGACTCATCTAGTACAGAAAGGTGTTACATATATGTAACAGAATAATGTATCACAGGATAATGTAGCACCTTTCTATGGACATTTGTGCCTGGGAGTCATTTTGGTTTAGAATGTAACTACTTTAAAACGATCCTTTGTTTTCAGCTTTGCAAAGTAACTTAGCGTGAGCCAGATTTTTACTTTTGAACCTAAAAAAAAATTATGTTATTTTACATTTTTTTATATTATTTTAGATCATTATAAAGGTGAAGCACGATGAAACATTGGTTGGTGGAAATTTGTCAAAGTGGCTAATCACCTTGCGAACAGATTCAACATGGAGCACAATATTATTGAAACCATATCAAATGGGATGATGCTAGGCAAATTTGCATATATATGTTGCATGTATCTAGCAAATAAATACATAAATTGATGTATTTGATTGTTTTTTTCTATGTAAATATGTCTTCTATGCTTACACAATTGTTACAACAACTTGATTAAGAAGGAGCTAAACAACAGGGCATTGTATGGTGCAGTGATAAAGTGGGTACCCTATTATCACCGGCTATCAGTTCTTGATGTAGCCCTTGTGACTATTGCTGCATGCTCTACCCCCTTCTCTCTATCCCATTTCCTGCCTGATTAATGGCCACGAAAGCCACTACCCCTATGCAATCTTTTAAAAATGTGAGACAAGTGTACATAGGTTTTTAAAGATCACATTACTCGTTAACACACTCGCTTAGAATAAAGGTCAAAGAGCCCTCTGCTCCCAAAAATTCACAGATTATCAGCTTAGTGAACAGGAGACAGATATAATTGTTCTCCTGACCTTTGTTATGACGTCCAGGGTTAATAGTACAGGGGTGGAGACAAAGAAAGCATAGAGCATATGTGGAAATGAAGTAGGGTGCTGCACAAAGGCTTGCTCTGAATTTATCTATGTCACTTTATTCAACAGGCATCTGACCAGAATGCATCATTTATGACACAACCCTAACCTTTAGGACACACTGCATACAGCAGAGTGTCTGTAACTTTTCCACCCAGCTAAGCTGATACAGTGGTAGTAGTGCATATCACACTATAGTAATGTGTGTGAAAACCATTTCCACCTATTATGGGCGAGATGAGGTGTGGGCTGGTAGTACAAGGCAGCTGTGGCCCTAGTGAACTCTGACACTCGAATGCATGACACTGACCCTAGCTTTGCCTCCCTTTTTACCAAACCAAACACAGCAAAGCTAAAGATGTTGACAAGATCAACTTTCTGACCAACTTCTCCTCGAACGCTGAGACTAACTGATCTTACAGAGTGGATTTTACACACAGGGGAGGGCAGATTACAACCAGAGGAACATGATCCGGTGAGGGGAATGTTGCTTATGTGTGGCATCTCAGACCTTCCTTTAAATCGCCCTCTAAGGCTTGTTGTGTCTATTTACATCACACAAGGCCAGGACCTCTTTCCTATTACTGCTGAGGTGATTTTCTGATGAAAGATTTGCTGTAAAGTTGAACCAACAAAGTAACAGAAGTAAAGACTTCTGATTCCAACTATCCCTGATTTAAGTCTCAAGCACTGCTGCTGTATCAGTAATGGGCATGGAAATGATTTGACATCTACAACAACCCAATCATTAAACTTTATGTATTTTTTTCAAAAATGTTGCTAAAATCTCATCTCATCTTGTTCCTGTGGACCCAGGATTATTTCATATGGTAAGCCAGACACACACTTACACTGCCAGTTCATTGGAAACAGGTTGCATAAAAGCTCCTTTTCATTTTCATTGTCACTAAACAGTGATTTTTCTCTATAGTAAAGCCTCCACTTTAAGTCAACAAGCATTTCTGACCCAAACCACGTTGACACAATTGGTAAATGAAGAGCGGAGAACCCCACCTGGACTGCATCTCTTGTGTTTTGAGGCTGCTGGTGGACGGTGCAGTGCTGCTGGTCTGCTGGCTGAGCTCCACCAGGGACTGGTAGTACTGCTGCTGCTGCTGCTGCTGCTGCTTGTAGCGTGACAGGATGAAGAAGAGGCCGAGGATGCTCTTCAGGTTGCCATTCCTGATCTCTGAAGGAACAAAGCGAGCGGAGGCCGTGAGTTGCCGGGACCTTTACTTCTCGAACGCCTTGGCTAACGAGTGTGTCTTGGACGTCATGCACTGCTGCGGGGCGAAGCGATTTACAGCCGAGCACAGTCAGAGCACGTTCAATGAATTAAACACAATCTGCAAGTGAAAGTGTTGCGGCCGTTTGTTTTTTATTCGCCTATGACTGAAGTGGTGTCTTGTGACACTTAAGATAAATATTTTCCATCCTCTGTATTGTGTCTTTCAAACACTATGAAATGAGCATGTGGTGACTTTTGAAAAAGCCCTCTTGGGAACGGAGCTTGAGAGCAGCTGTTGTGCAGCTAGCGTAGGAATCTACTGTAGAAGAACCATTATCCACAAGCATTATCTGCTGTAGATCACAGCGACGCTGAGAATCATGCTCATAATTTGGTTAATTATAAAAAGATAAAGCTTTAACTTTAATGAGTTTAAATGCTGGGTAAAAGTATTCAAGTTTCTCCCCATTTTTTTGTTGAATTCACAAACTTGAATTTTTTATTTTCTTTACAGGCAATTCATTTGTGACAAAAAATTAAGATTCGAAGAGCTTAAAATCATGAAAAAAACATCATACAGTCACCTATTGTGAAAACAAGCAATAGATGTTACATTTTGTCAAATGCCATCATCAAAAACATCAAACCACGTCAAATATGTTGATCAAAGGAACTCAGTGTTTCTGAAGTTTTGCAGTTTTCTGGAAGTTGGCTCCAGATCTGTGGAGCATAGAAGCTGAATGCTGCTTCTGTTTGTTTGGTTCTGGGGTATGTTTGGACCAGAACCAGAAGACCTGAGAGGTCTGGAAGGTTGAGGCAACGACAAGTCTTTAATGTGTTGTGGTGCTTAGAGTCTTTTCTCTGAGCTCCAGGAAGCCAGTAGAATTAGTTTAGAACTAACTTCCTGGTTGCAGTAAGAACTGTTTGGCACTACTGTACTTCCCACAAATATGGTCTGGTTGTTTTTAGGAAAAGTGAACTCCAATGATATGCAATAAGCCAAGTAGCTGTGACAGCAAAGGTGGATGTAGATTGCATTGTGATGAAAGAATCTATGTTTCGCTTAAAACTAAGGCTGTTTAAGTAGAGCAGAAATAAGGAATACTGTAGATATTAGCTTCTGCTGTAGTGCTATGAACATTTCCACTGTGCGTATTAATGCTTATTAAGGTATATTTGGTCTTTGAACTATTAATATCAGTATTTTTAGAGGGGCTCTTCAATATTCAGATTTTAGCCATTCTTTGGCGATTGTGATCCCAAACCATCCACTGAATGTTGAAGTTCTAATGTTACAAAATCTGGAAAAATTCATGGATTATGGATTATTTCACACTATCTTGTTTTAGTCGTGTTACTCTTGTGAGAAACAAGTTCAGGTATATTTTTCAGCCGCATCGGGGTTGATGCTGTTAAATTAGGAAATCCCCTCTTGATAACGTGCTTTCTTCATGCACAATGACAAGAAAAGAAATCCTGATTCTGATTCAGAATTATGCATTTCTCTCCGGAGAAAAACAACAACTGGTAACTGTGGCTCAGGCACTCATTCTTAAATGCAGTCCACAGTGAGACATGGCGCATTGAGGCGGGGCGTAAATGGCACCGACTGGCGCAGGGGCCTTTATTCTCTTGTTTAATCTGCCGAGGCACACACACAGTACTCAGCCATGTACGGCTTGGACTGTTGAGACCGTGAAAGTAAGAGAAGATTAATCTCTCGGGGATTGTTTTTCATTTTATAACAGCCAGAGGCAATAATTCATACTGGGCCTTTGAGAGAATCTCAACAGAGGGCTTTTTTCTCCCTGAGCATTAGAGAAAGCCAGTGTTACAGATTTGAGCTGCTAGTAATAGAAACTTTTGGAAACTGATAAATAACTCTCTTTGATAAGTGAGAGAGAAGGAAAAAAATCACCAAGCTAAGAGAAGCAGCTCATGAGCTCATGTGATAGTTGTACTCAAAGGAAGTTAGCAAGAGGGGATTTCTTAATTTGACCAAAGTGCAGCATCAGCCCCAATGTGCAACACAGTGTGGCT
Source organism: Xiphophorus couchianus (assembly GCF_001444195.1). Classification (NCBI taxonomy): domain Eukaryota; kingdom Metazoa; phylum Chordata; class Actinopteri; order Cyprinodontiformes; family Poeciliidae; genus Xiphophorus; species Xiphophorus couchianus. The sequence continues at coordinate 14,168,012 of NC_040244.1, read as the reverse complement.
GGAATAAGGCTTTATTGCACATTCTTTCCTTTATTCCTACTTTTATATTAGGAATAATAAACAAGAGCAAATAGTGGATATACAGCTGTAATAAAACCTGGATTTTGTATTGCTATTTCAATAGAAAGGTCTGGTTGTTTTTTCGGGGGGGCTTTTTACAGACACTTGTGAATAAATTATGTGTATTTATTTTATTACTTTTAAATAAGAAACTGTTTACAGAATTATTTGCATTTTTTAATGTATTTCTAATAATACATAACAATATGCAATATTTTTATGCAATTTTCTTTTAACCTCTTAAAGGCCTAAGAGGTTAAAAGAAAAATCTGCAGAATGTGGCAATTTTTGTAATCTCATTGAATTAATCGTCAGAATAATCGATTACTAAAACAATCAGTTGCAGACTTAATCTATATCCTCACAAATAAAAAAGCTAAGATGCTTGATCTAACACCTAACTTCTCCTACCTGGTTCCATCTTGCTTTTAAGTTAGTCTTAACTCTATCTTTAAAGTCTTGTTCCATACGGTACAACTTTTAAAAAATTAATTAAAGACGTTCTGTGGGCAAAAGGGTGTCCTATCCAGGACTGGGTGTACCTAATAAAGTGGCCGGTGAGTTCCAGTTGACCCTTCATTCTTCCTCTTACCTCTACATCTTTGTAACTTGACGATCCTACACAGAGGAGTGCTTAAGGCTGCAAATGAAATGCAAACTCGCCTGCAGAGCTCCAGTAGGAGGGACCTTACAGTGGCGAGCTTGTTCACAGCTTAAACTATTAGGAGCCTGTTCTGCTAACATCACAGCTGCTGAGACCGTGCACTTAATAAAAATAAAAAAAAGATTAAAGATCTACAGTTAACATCCCTGAGTTTCCTTATTATGAACACCTAGCTGTAAAGTTTGAGCGGGGACTTTACACCTGTGTTTAAGGCCAGAAATGGATGACTGAACTTCCTGCACATAATTATCATATTTCAGGTAGTAAAACGTTTTATTAACTCACTTTGATATTTTTGGTGTGCAAAGTGTCAAAGTTAGTTTTAAGGGTAGTCGTTTCGTGCGCAGGACAGGCTGTAAACGCGGAACATTTCATGGCTAGTCATTCGATACATGATGAAAGTGCAGAATAATAAAAGGAGAAAAACAGAAACAGTCAAAATGTCAAACCTATTCATGTCACTGAAAGCAAGAAATATTAATTTGAGGTACTTTTTTTTTATAGCAACCTCAAATAGTCCCAAGCTCAGCAGACCAAATAAACTCTGCTCTTGCATGACAAAAAGGCTTTGATTTGATTTTTATTATAGGCTATAAGCTCCCTGAGTGGCAACGTCTGTTAGGGAACCTAAACACGCTCTGGCGAGATGACTTTTTTTTATTTTCTTTTTTGCCGGAACTTTGGTTTACAGCCTCCCACGAGTGAAAAACACAGCCAGGCTTTCTGAAGACATTATTGCAATAATGTCTTCAGAGTTCTAGATTCCTGTGTGCACATCAAACGCTCCGTTCTATTTAATTCCCGAGCCTTGTAAAAACAGAAAGAACGCATATGCCAGGAAAGCCCCGGCGGATTCAATTAAGAGGCGAGAGGACGGGCACAGCCGAGCCCGCAAACGGAGCGGAGCGCGTACCGTGAGAGTGGAGTCACTCGTGAAATCAGCAGCGGCAATGAGCGCCGTAACCCAATAGCCCATATATCTACAGACCCACTTTGGAATTCCAGGCTTAACGAGTCACCTTGCTGTTTTTAGAGCTGGAGCTGGAGGGAGGTTACAGAATTCAGAGCTGCTGGTCAGTGTGTCAGTCAGACTATTTCTGCTGTTCCAGGGGTCAAGGCCACATTCATGTCTTTGGTATTTATAGGATAAAACTACGCTGAACAAATGAAAGCTGAGGACATTTTGCTTGAGTAGTTGGAACCGTTCTTTCACAATTAAGAGACATTTAATCCAAATTGACGTTCTTTTGACCAGCTTAAAGTAACACAGCAATTCCAGCTATGTAATTATGTTAAAAATACATCATTTCTAACATACTGTTGCACAGTTGTAACAATATTATGAAAACTAGTTGGCAGCAGAATTAGGAAGCGTGGTTAGATTTGTGTTAAATATCATACTTAACTTCTGCGGAGTGACACGTTCCCAAAATTTCTCCAAATGAAGAGGTTTAACACATGCACAGGCCTCACTGAGTTTCAATTACAAAACTTTGTTAATATTCCGCCAAAGTTGAACATTTTTTCAACTTTTCCGTTACACAGGAAACGCTATTAAAATCACCCGTGAGTAAGCTTGTTCATGAGATAAGTCATTAATAAACCGTCATCATCATGCCACTTCCTATAATCTTCATTTTTTTGGCTGCTGATCATGTGACTTGTGTGAATTAAAATTTAAAAAATGAGTAAATCATTAATAAATGTGAGGAATTGTTGTGAGTCCCAAATGTGAAGGAAGGTGCTACAAACTCAACAACTTATTTTTAAAATATTTGAGACTTATTTTGAAGGAAGACAAAAATGTGGTTACAGAAGTGTTCTAAAATCCTCACTGCTTTAAAATAATTAAAATAAAAAAGTAATGGTGGCATAAGAGTGACGTGTTAGCAATAACCTTCTAACACAGTGAGAATCTTGCGACTGGCTAAATGTTAGCATAGCTAAAATGCTATCTGATTAGAAGCTTCCTGCATGTCGTTTTTATAACTAATTTAATTAAACAATCCAGACTTCCTTTCATAACACGAGCTAAAGTTTGTTCTTGACACTCGATTCCCAGACTTCAAATCGTCTGAGTGAAATCTTGTGTTTTTCAACTCTAAAGTGTTTGTTTTTCCAACTTTAGAGCAGCTTGAATCATTATATGTGCTTTTCTTACAACACTCACTAGAGACATGTTGTGAGTCTTATTTTATATCCTAATCACTTTAAATTAACTTTGCGCAACAGGTGTAACTTGGTCCATATTACATCATGGGATGTTTGGTACCCTAAAGAGATGATACACAGAAAACCTGGTGACTTTGTCTTGTATTGTACACAAAGCCCTAAAGGACTTAACTACATTGGCATGTTAGCTTTCTATAATTGTTAGGTTCTGTATCGTATGGAAACTGATGGCAACAAGGTTTCTGGAAATGCAGGTACTTTGAAGGTGCAGACAATGGATCACAAATGATTGGGTTGGTAAATTTGAATGCCTAACCATAAGTGCAGCACTACACACTTTCTTCTGCGCTTCATTCAATAAAAACATTAGAAAGGCCTTAAATGTTGAGTCGTTCGCCTTACCCTCTGCTGAGAGCCCTTGGACATTCACTCCTCTGGCATCCAAGAAACTGAGACAGGCATCCACATTCTCGATCTAGAGAGAAGACGGCAGACAGTCAGCATGAGGGACGGAACGCAGTGAGAATGCGATGACACTTAACATTCATTGAGCCAAAATGTCTCGAGGCACGGGGCTCAGAGGAAGGGGTAGATCAGCAATATTACCCATAAAGAACATCATTGTGTGGCTCCTACAGACCCCCGCACGACCCACTGACCCGGCTGCATGACATACTGACCGCAGTGTGCTACCACCTACACAACCACATGCTGCCCATGTACACACTGAGCTAAATGCACGCAGATATCCAGGCAAAAATCTATACAATTTAAAATGAGGTAAGAGCCTGTGGCCTATCCGAGACTTTGCACAACCTTACGCAAAACATTCAGCCTCTGCTTTCTGAAGGCTCAGTATAGGCGCCCTGCGGTTACAAATATTACGGGGGATTTTTGCCTCGGCTGACAGTGACTAGCAGGCGGCTTCATTAGCATTGCAACCGACAGCCAGCGCCGACCCACAGGAGGTCTTTTATGACGAGGTTGAAGGTCACGGCGCTCTGTTTCAGCACAGCGTGTCAGGGACACAACACAGACCAGGCTGGGCGACTCAGCGAGACGTCCAGAAGGCAATGATGATTCATGAGACTCAACTCCCCCACTCACTGCCTCTCTGCTTTGTGTTGCTAGCTCAGCGCCCAAATCTATCTTTAATAATCAAATTGAGTCTCAGTAGAACTGAGACAATGAGTTATATCTGACTGCAAACCACTTGTCTCCTACTGAAGGTTCAATTTCATCCACTTTTGTGACCTAATGATATATTTTTCTGCTATAAACAGACCGTTCTATAAAAGAGCGACAAACTGAAGTAGATCTGGAGATTCACTTCAGTTTGGTATGGTCATCAACCTTTTAAACATAATAATTGAAAATAATTTTTAGGGATGCACCAATATAACAATTTGGGATGATATCGATATTAACTCTGCTATTATGGCCTATAACAGATATTTACCGATACAAACAGTATATATCAAAACATACCACATGGTCTGGATAGTTCTTACTGCAGTACTTATTAGACAGTTTTAAAAAAATTACAAAATATCAGTCGATACTGATGTTAATGCCAATATAATGTGCATACCTAATAGTACAATTATTCTGAAATTAACCTAATTATGATGACCTAGAAAAAAGACAGTTCAGGACAACTGAGAGAAATTTACAATTTTATTCCATTGGGGCTTCTTTTTTTTTTTTTCTTACACAAACTTGCACTATGGATTTATGCTAGTTTAATTACCAAGAGCAAACAGATTAGACTATGTTTTGATGTACACTGTACTTCAAATAAATTCCAAAATATTTTTTCTGGTTCAATTTTACAAGATACACAAAAACCTGATTACTGCCTGGGTTGTTGAACTGAGAAACTACTTTGATAAAACTTTTCTGACAACATGAAGAAGGATTTGATTCCCAGTTAGGAATACAGAATATATATTTCTATGTGTGAGTATAAAAAGACGGTGACATCAGAGCAGAAGTGACCATCCTGAATTTAAAGTGTTACAGTTGAACACTTTAAATTCTACACTCGTGATCAAAATATCACACCCTATTTAAATCAGGAGCACATTACAAGTGACACACATACTTCTTTTTTCTTTCATCGACACACATTTTAAATACATGACACGAGTTAAAATCCCTGAAATTCCACTATGGGTAACTTGAGAAATTATAATAATAAACCTCTGGGTGACCTCCAGTAGATAAAGAACATTACTTTAAATGATTGCTTGCTAACGTGGGTACAAAACAAATTTGGTTAGGGTTAAGGCTAAGGTTAACCTAACTGTTGTTAGGCTAACCGAAACAACAAAACTATGAAATAGCAATGAAATTACCCCATTTCCCACTAAATGCTGGTCTGAGCCGGCTACATCGACGAGCCGACAACAACCCAGGCATCCACACACACAGACTTTCTCCATCTGCCGAACAAAATCACCGCACATTTTTTCCTCACCGTCAGGCACCAAATAACCTTATATGTGGGTTCCCCTAGTCTCTGCCCACACACCACACACACGGTCTGACACATGTGTGCCCTGGTGTCTTCCTGTTTGATTAACCCACACACTCGCTCTGAAGTTTTGTATGTGGAAAGACATGTGCCGAGCAGCGATTGGGACCGCTTCGTTACTTCAGGTTTAATTAGATTCAACGAGAACATCGAGTCCGGTGCTGGCGTTTGCTAAACCGAACAGCCACAAGTTGGCGGAAAAGGTGTTTAATGAAAAACCCTTCAATCAAAGCAGGCATTATTATAGACACCTTCGATAGGGCAAATTTAATGAAGCGCACACAAAGAGCAGAAGCACCTCACGCCTCCTCCACAGCCAGTGTGTGTTTGAAGCTTGATTTAATTGCTGATTAAGACACGCATAAAGGGCTGAACTCATAAACACGCAATAAATCGCTTCAGCCAAAGCTGTCAGGCTTTTGAAGACAACCTACATCACTGAACAAACACGCATCGTCTTCCACCGCTACAGACACTTCAATGTGGTCTTCACATAAAACCACTGTTTGTTTTCGAGCAGCATTAATGCTACAATGATGAAATATCGTCTGAAGGCGTCAACCATGGTTAGGTCATTAATGTTCTGCAGGATTTGGGTGGTGTTTAAACGGCGGGGCTTTGTGGCCTCCTTTTACAGAAACCATTTAGTCGTTTAGTTTTCCAACGCAGGCCGGCATCAAATGCATCTACAAATGTCATCAACGGCAAATCTGGAGAAAGGACAGATGTCAAACGCTGAGGAAAAGAACCATCAAAGACATGTGGGATCTTTGTATAAATGCGTCAAAAAAATAAACAAAAACCTCATATTTCAGAATGCATGAATAAAGCAACTATCGAAGAAATACAATTGGGACATTCATTTGAGAAAGGAGAAAAAAAACTGCTGAAACTGTCAAAGTGACATCATAAAATGTAGGGGTAGTAGAATAATAAAGAAGGAAAACATATTTTTCATTGGTAAGAGTTGGTGTTGGATGAAATCTATCAATATTAAAACGCTGCAATATTTCTCAAAGTGTAGTTTGTCCTGTCAGAATTTGGTTTTGTAAGTAGAAACCATAATTGTGAAAGCTGAATGTGTTTGAGACTTTAATGAATTTGTGCTTGATATATGGAGCTAAATTAGTTTCAAAAATATTCAAAGCGTACAAGATTTGTACATGTACAATAAGATCCACGAGAGTTCAAGAACTGTAATTGTACAACATAATTCACAAATCGCTACCTTCCTAAAATAATCGTCATTTTTTGCCAAAAGTGATTTTCCCCCAAAATCAGCCTCTATTCCTAAAAGTTACTTTGTGTGGCAGCTTGAAATGCGTAAATTTGAGGAACTGTTTACACATATGTCAATGTTCAGGTAAGTCTTTTTCAATTCTAAAAAAAAGTTAAAAGTTTTTTGTTAGAACTGAAATGTTATGTTTAACCAAATACTAGTAAAGGCAAGGCAAGGCAAGGCAAGTTTATTTATATAGCACTTTAAAACAGTACCACTGACCAAAGTGCTGTACAATCACTAAATTAAACAAATAAAAACAAAATTAAAACACATCATAAAAACATAAAGTGTTGCCTCCTCTCATTTTTGTGAACCCAAAGACATCCAAGTAAGGACAAAATAAATACTCAGACTAGTAAAAGGAATAAAACAATCTAGAGATGAAAATATTGAGACAATTGGTTTAATGCCAATCATTCATTCTGTCGCTGTCTCTTATGACTGTGTATTTTTATGATGCAAGTCACTTTGAACTGCCTTGTTGCTGAAATGTTTCATTCAAATAAACCTGGTTGGTTAATTGATTGGATGTACAGTAAATATGTTTGAATCGTAGCTAAAATTTGGAGAGACAAATGTAACAGTGACCCTTCAACTTAACCCTGTACTGCATGTCTAATAATTAGAGAATCTAATCCAGGCAAGGTAATATTATGCTAGGAGGCATGTTTCCCTGTCTTAAAAAGGTTGGATTTTGCTAACTGTAAACTACACAGCTAAACATTGGTCTCACCAATCATTACCATATTAAATAACCATCTCATGTATCATTTGGGTTCAAATGATATTTCAACCCTCTGCTCTCTCTTTCCACTTCGGTAAGAGTTGCCATACGACAAAATGAGGCTCCAGATCCATCTGCTTAATACCATCTCTCCCATCCTTGTGTTTAAAGAAAAAAGAGAAGAAAACAAGAAGAAGCGGTGCTGCGGTTGGTCGGGCCTCCCTAAAGATATCGAGTGACATGTGTAAGATGAATGGAACTGGAATGGGTTATCCCTAAGATGCAGCTGTCAGAAACAAATAGGCCAACACCTCAATTACCACTAAATATGGAGGGGAAAACAAGCTTCTTGAAGACGAGGCTGGAAAAACCACAGAATGATGCTGAATAATTGAAGGGTTGTACTCAAAACGCTGCATAGTCACTGGAAAATACGTGCCACCTTAAATCCATAATTCACTCTTCCAAAATCCCGCACGATTCAATGTTTCATGAGCGCGACTATTTAGCGAGAAAGTCTCCGGGTGTTTTTCTTCCCTCTGACTTTAGAGATTATTTTCATATTTACTGTCAGGATGATTGAATCAGTTTTCAAACATGCGAACAGAGCATAAATCTTCTCCTGACTGGAGCCTGAGTCATCAGTGAATCTGAGGTCTGTCACAAAAGGGTTTTTTGTGCGGAAGCCACACCAGCAAAGAGCTTATTGGCTTTTGCAGCAACTCTTTACAGCAACAGTGAACTTTTATTTAGCTGGAGGTGGAAATCAAAGTCTGGCGATGAGTGAGGCAAAATAAATCCTGCACATACAAACCAGTGAATCATCTGAAGCATCCCTCTCTCCCCCTTGCAAATAAAAAAATCAATACAGACCAAAGATACAAAATATGAGCTGTTGCTGCAGAAATCGATGCATCAAAATGCCATTTTGTCCTACAGTCAGTGTGCGCTGAAGAATGTTGGTACAAATGTACATTTTCAGTTAGATAATTCCACATAATCACATTTAAAACATGCATTAGTACCGAATATCAAGGGGAAAATGGGCAGCAACGACCGCCTAGAATTGTCCGAACCACAAACTGTAGTGTACTTTATTCATATTTGATCAAAAAATGAAATCAAAGCAGCATATTATTATTAAATGAATTTATAGCTATGGCTGTTTTTAATGACTTTTACATGCTCACATCTAAAAAGTGTGATGTGAAGTTGTTTTTAGCCCAATGTACTCAGACACATCTAAATTAAACACTGAAGTCAATTGCTTTGAGGTGGAGGTTCACAACAACCAGTAGTTTATACCTAAAGATATTCATGTGTTAAAGTGGTATAGTCAAAGTCTAGATATTTAACCATTTGAGATTCTGTGGCAAGAGTTAAAAACTGCTCCAAGCAGACTTTGTTTGAGTTATTTTGGAAGGAAAAATTGGAAGAGTTATACTCCTAAATGCTTGACGGTGTAAGTGGATTGAAATCAGTTCTACACAGTATGTACTCAGAGAGGTTGAACACTAACATACACTAACAGACAGCACACATTTACCAATTCTGCTAGTGTAAATATGTTCAAAATTATTGTTTTGGACATATTAATAGTAAGAAAGTCAGTGTAATAAAACAAAGCTGCTAAGAAACCTCTAAAGTGGATCGTTTATACAGATGTAAATAAAGAATCTGCTGTCTGAAGCCCCGTGCAAATGATTAAAAACGCAGCGAGGGAAAAACTGCTTCTCTTCACATAAATAAACAACACCTGAAGGTTACAGCAACTTTGAGTGATTTCTACTGCGACACGATTTAAAGCCGTTTAGCCGTTCTGCTGCCTCCCAGACAGCGGCGCTCTCTCATCGTCCATGACCTCTCCATCAACCCCGCTCTTCGGATCGGGCTGCTGACGCGTGCGCCTCCCTCGGTCTTGTCCTAAAAACGCCACTGATTCCTCTTTCCTCTCTCCACCCCGCCACTGCTGATGCCTCCGAAACGGGCCGATCTTGACGCCTGATGAATCAAAACGGATCAAACGGCTCAGAGGTTCAGACCGACCAACGGGCGGAGACCTGCTAACGGATTCCATCTCATAATCCGGGCATCGTTGCTCATCATGTCAACATTTCGCCCAAAGAATTTTTTTTTCTTCCTTTTGACACTGTCATTTATTATTGATTCGGATGACGGTCTATAAGAGACTGTCATGGTTGCTGGCCGCATTCATCAGACCAATTGTTTCCTTATAAAGGCCAAGCTTGCGTTCATGCTGCTGTGTACCATAAAACCTTTTTTTCATGCAGGAACTCCAAACTAAAATGATTTCATTCCAGTAGAAGACATTATATATACAAAACAAGATCCTTGATGGTTTTATTCTTAAGTGTAAAGCATGAAATAATTTGGATTGCCTCCAAAATGACATCTGCTACACAGACGGTGTGTGTGCGTGTGCGGGCGGGTGTTTATGTGTAAGTAAAAAAAAATTTTGTGTGAAAAAGCGGAGCAAACCAGCCCAAACAGAGATGTTTTATGTGCGACAGCTCAGCCGTCGCAGATTTAATCTCTTTAGCTGACTTTTCACAGTCTGAGTCAAATCTCTTTAGCACTCCCGATGATGATGATGATGATTATGATGATGACGAAGCAGTAATAAAAATGGCTGGATAATGCAATGAACTGTAAAGGCTGATACTTGATCTTTATCGCTCCATTTTTATTTCATGTTATGCCTCCTTATGCAACTAATCTTTACAATCAATAATAATAAAAATCAATGTCTTGCATTGCGAATGCAACTATGGTTACATAATGTAACTTGTCAAATACAACTTCAAAGAGTCAAAGAACACAATTTGCCCATTTGGAGCATTATCATAGATCATTGAAATACCAGTGGACCGAACTTGAAATTTGAACGTTATGCTGCTAGAACTTAGTTTTCGTCAACGACTCACAGGGAGAAGTGAGAGTGTTGCGCAACATAAATAATCACCCGGCCAGAACACTGTGCACTAAATAATAAAATGTAATTTAACGAACGCATAATTTTGAGGCAGATCATTTTTCTCGAGGTATTTTATTGATGAAGGTACTCAAATCATTTGAGAAAGCGTTACAGCCCTACTTTCTAGTTCCAAAAAACACAGGTAGTCATTATGCAGAAACTTCTAGGAGGTTAAAGTTGTTTTAAAGGTACAAGCAGAATGTGTGGTAAGCAGTTAATTGACCAGCAGATATGATTTTTCTTTACTTGCACTGTTATGTAATAAAGAAGAGAACTAAACAAAAAATCTGCACATCTACCTTAGAACTACTGCTATAGATGATAATTTTACACCTGTGATTATCAATTGGTTGCATTACTTTAGCAGCACTAGAGAGAAAAAGCTTTTGTTTTTAAATCAAAGCAGTTTGATTATGTGATATTTAATTGTTTGAAGCTTTTTGGTGTTACAGAATCCCTACGTGACATTGGTAAAAAAAAAAAAAGTGCTTTTTTTTTTGTTCAGATCAGATGCTCCTAGAAGCTAACCAAACAATTTAATTATAACAATATCCAATTTCCTGAAAACATGAAATGTATCTGATGAGAGATATAATCTGAAGTGTATCTCTACTCATCTACTGTAATTTCACATTATCACTAGTACATTCTGGTGCGCATGAGAAAGCATGTGTTTTTGTTTTCCTTTTTTCCCATGTCCTCTTAGGGGCTCTGTGTGAATACAGTAGTACTGAGGAATTTCTACCCGAGGTTATCATACTGTGAGATAAAAGACGATTGGTATTCTGGTCTTTTGTTTGTGTTTTTTCAAGTGAAACTTTGACTGCAAAGCTTCTCAGACTCACAGAAAACTGTATTTAGTCTAACTTAATCTCTGTTAAGTGCTTTGCAAATGATTCCACTATATCCTTTAAATGTTATGGACACAAACTGCAATAACAGCAGCTAACATTGACCGAGTTCTGAGAATTACCGCTATACTTTTGGACCGTTGGGATAATCCATTAATTCTTTGAAGCAAAACAACTGGGACCTTTAAAACAGATCGTTAAAATGCATCTCAATTAAGACCGGCTGGCATGGGAAAACTAGCACCGTGTTGGTCTTTAGAGTAGGTAACAGTAAGTAAAGCCAAGCAGGCAATGTTTAGAATGAGTCAACAGATTTTAAGTGGACACCAGCTGTCGGAGAGGTGCTTCACCAGTTTTTGTCTCCATCGTTTTTACAGTGTATTCTGTAGTCCGAGTCTAAGAAGGTAAACATTCCCAATCCTACTGACTGACCATAATACAATATGAGACATATCTACCCCAGTGAAGCTGGCCCCCATTCCCACCTTCTTCAAATTAAACAAAAATGTTGTCCAGCATTTGTGCAGCAAAAATTATTGCAATTGCCGTTAGCACTTTAAAGCTAGGCAGAAGAAATGTTTCCAGAGGTCATCAAAGGTCAACCATCTCCCCACACCACACAAAAACTTTAACAAAATCAAATGAAATCTGATGTTAAACAACTGGGCAACGTTTGTAATGCTACATTTTTTGGTTGTTTGTGCCGTTATCATTTTTAAGATTCAGAAATCTGGGACCTTCACTCAGGTGACATCTCTGTTTCTGTGTTAACTCAGCTCAGTCTGAATCTTCAGAGAAGTTCTGTCATGGAAGCTTTTTATTCTGTTGAGATGAAACTGATGTCTGATTGGAAATAAACAGAATGAACCCCCACAAAAGCCATTGATTCCTTGTTGGAGGGATTATGTAGAGAGCACTGTAAAATACACAAGGTTGGTGGATGATTAAAATAAGAAACATCTCGATGGATTCCTAAGCCACTGCAGAAACTGTGAGAAATTTTCATTATGTGACTTTACCTCAGTTGCTCCCTTCTTACCTTGAAAGGCTCTCAGTGTCGGATCAAACACACACCGGCTATTCCTAGATGGTGTGTATCAGGTGCTACTTCCTCTGCAGCACACACCGCAGCTACTGTACTTTTATATCCCTTCCTCCAATATTTCACATATTTGAACTTAAAGCATCAATGTAGTGTTCTACTAAAATATACCCTCAAGTACAATCCAATACAACCGGTAGCTTCAACTAATTGGTGGACAACGCGTAGAATCCACCTGGGAGTGATTGAATGTAATCTACTGCTGATGTTCTGGGAAGGCCTCAGACGTTTGTTAGAGAACATTAGAGAACAAAAAGGACTACAGAGGAGCAGTAGGTGGCGCTAAATACAGGAGGATTCTAAAAGAAAACGTCACATTTTCAGATTTGCAAAAAAAAAATTGAAAACCATCATTCATGTTCTTTCCATTGTTATGGACTACTTTTAGTTCTTTTATCAAATTGAATCACAATAAAATACATTGAAGTGTGTGGTTTATAGTGACAAAATGCAAAAAAGTGAATAGCTGCACTTCATTTGCCTCTACAAATGCTAACATAATCCCTGTTGACAGAAGCTGTTACGGTGGGAAAGGGTCATGTTCGGCCTATTTTTGGAAAGTAGGAGTAAATTTCAACTGTGAACCTCTTCCATAAACGTTGCCTTTTCCTTCTGTTCAGCAGAGCAAGCTACAAGCCTCTCTCAAAGAGGAGTAACAGCGAGGTCTTGGAGATAAACCGAAGACGAGACATGTGTAATGTCATGCTGCTGGTAGCTGAATATGATGCCATGCAGGCCGAGTTCACTGAGGGCGAGGAAATGGGATAACAACCTAAAGGAAGCTCTTCAGCAGGCCGCGTGTCCTTGTAGAAAAACTTTGCAACATCACAAAAAAACAGCAGCTTGGGAGACAAAGGAAGCATGCATCACATTGCTAATATATGATTTATATTCTATCCCTTAATTGCCAAATTCTTGCTAAAACAGCAACAGGTCAGAAAACGGAGTTGGTGCAGCTGGATTTAGCGACTGAAGAAGCCAGTCTGGATGAAGGGTTAACAGTCTGTCACTCTGCCCATTTAACATGCCAGCATTCATCTCTCTTAACCGAGCATCTGTCCATGTCATTCACTTCAAATAAGTGATTAAAAGCTTCCAGTTGGGCAACAAGCGAGCCTGTAATGAGTCCCTGGGCGCTCAGTGTGGGCCGGAAACATTTGAGAAGGGTCAACATGTGCAAGAGAAGCAAAGGTGCCCAAAGGAGTCAAAGCTGGAGAGCAGTTGGCACAGTTAAAACGGAGTATCACTGGCATATCTTTTAAAATGAGCAGTAAAGTAAAAAAGAAAAAAGCGCGTTTATTTTTATCCAGTTACATAAGAACATTTACAGAAAACAAAGAAAGATTCCCGAAAGGTTACTTCTAGCACAACAAGCTCTAAAGCGATCAATCCGCCAAACCAAGAGTTAGCTGGTTGCTTCATCCTGCCAGGAAGAGGAAGGTGATCAATTCAAAGCAAAGATTAACAGTGAGAGGCAACGCGGTGGTGCATCAGTAGAAGCTTGGCTCCTGCTGCTTCTTTCTCTCATCTGGCTGGTGTGCAGGGAACCTACAGATGGGGCCCAGATGAAGCTGGTGGCCTTTAATGCTTTCTGAAAACCCCCTAAACTCAAACAGGTCTCCACACCCGCTCCAGTCCTGGTTCTGAGGCCAAAATTCCAGAACAGTTTGCCTTAAATAACACTGTAGGAATCACTTGTGCTGAGTGGACGAGGTCGTGAGTTCACGTTCACGGTAAGTGAAAGATTTATAGAAGCTAGCTGCGCAGGATTTGGCCAAATCATCACTTGCTTCTGCTAAGCACTTTAATGGTAATCTCTTCGATTAAATGCAGGTTAAAATACATTGTGATGTTGACTAACAGTCCTTTAAGCTATCCAAGGTTTTTCTCAGAGATTGTTCTTCACTGAATTTATAGAAGACAAATTTCACACCAACTTAAGTGAAAAGAAAATTCCTCCTATGCCTCAGTGTCCTGTGGTGTACATGCAGCACTACAGGGGTTTTGGGTCATGAATTTGCAGCAAACCATAACAGTCCTATTATCTATACCCGCTTACCCAGGAATAATACAGAAACAAACAGGACAAATAATGCACAAGACAAATTTAGAGACGCTAGTTAATCCAACAGTTATGTTTTTGCACTGTGGGAAAAAGATGGAGTACCAGGAGAGAGCCTTGGTATGCACAGAAAGAACATGTAAATTCTATGCAGAGATTTAGAGCCAGGACCTTCTTGTATTGCATGTATTCTATCAACTGTGCAATGGTGCAGGCAATTTGATGTTATCAGATGAATATCTTAGTCAAAGGTGGTAATCATTTTCAAACAGGTAACAATATGCACGTGTTTTTATTGCTATTTAAGAACTACAAAAATAGAAAAGATTACTCTCTAAAACACTCCACACCAAAGCAACGCAAGAATGACTGATGATGACATGCAGTAGCTTAAAGACCTGCCTCGTTGTTATTACTAAACTATGAAGAAGTACCACAATAGTATAGCATGATAAAGAAAACAAGGCAGGTACCAAACCAGAACCCTAAAACCAACTTGTGTACTGAACCAAAACCAGAATGTGTACGTTCTCTGAGGTGAACTGAATCCTACAATTCGTTGTGTGTTTTATTGTGATGGTACACTTTCTGCTGAGTGGATGAAATTTGTGTGACACTGTGTGTCCAAAACTAAGGTGAATAACAAACAAAGACACTAAAACTAAGGTATGTACCAAACCCAAACCACCATGTGTACCAAATCAGGACCTCAAAACTGAGGTACATACCATGCCATAACTAAAGTGAACTGGTAATCACTATCGACAACCCAATGAGTGTGTGATGAATTGTGCCTGCCCCTCTCTTTCTGCTCTACAAAATCACAAAAATATTTACCTTTCCACATCTACTATGCATTTGCTGCCCTGTGACTTATTTCAGGGCACTGCCACAATATGCTCTCACACTGGAGCAACGCATTTTGAAGTAGGTCAAACATAGATAGATATAATACAAAACAATGAAAAACAGCAAAAGGATGTGATGTAACTTCTGTTAAAAGCATGTATGACTATTATCACCCGCAAGACAGAGTTGATTCCCCTGCTGTATAGCCTTCTGCTGACAGTTGTAGCATTTCTGCTCTGTAGAAAATACCTAAGTGTTTTTTTTACCTTCCATCTTTTGCTGAGATTGCTAAAAGCTTAAAAAGACACACACATACATAAACCCAGAAAGTCAAACAGCACTGTCATCTGTACAGTGAGGAAGAGCTGTGCGGTTTGCTAATGATGTCTGTCTATAATGAGGAGGATTAGAGTTGCGAGGTTTAATATTTTCTGCTGAGTGGCTCTCTTGAGACATTTCTGTCTGCCATTTTTGTGTTCTTGTGTTTGAGTGAAACACTTGAATGAAAAAAAGGCTCTTTTGCTTGTTTAAAGCCCAGAATGTACTGTACATCTACTACAGACTGAACTGCATGCAGATCAGTCTGGATGGTGACTGATTTAAACCCACAGGGTCAAAAACTGACAGAAAACATTTAGAAATTGTTACAACAGCCATATACTGTCTCTCTATTTGCCCTTAGGAGTGAGTGTGTGCATGCATGGTTTGTCTGTGTGTTGCCCTGTGACGGACTGCCAACCAGTCCAGGGTGTACCTTGCCTTCTGGCAAATGACTTCTGGGAACATACACTAGCATACCCCATGGGAATGAATTTTAAAAAAAAGCATTAAAATGGTTAAACAAAAAATAAAACTGTCAATGCTTCTGCATAGCACAATATTTCTATGTCCCTTTGCCATTTTGTGCAGTTTAAAAAGCCAAGAAATACAGTAAGAAGGAAAAGCAAACTGTAGTCATAAATCTAATCTTTGCCAAAAACAAAATCAGTTGGTTTGAAAGATTTGACTTGCAAAACAGCAGCAACCACATAAACAATGGTAAAATAATAATAATGAAAATGCTATCATTAAGAAAGAATGATATACAGTATATGCATTAATATTGATATAGGGTGACACTAGTCAACTTTAAATATATTGTTACTGGTCAAATGGGTAAAACTGGGATGATAGTAACAACTGAACAGCAGCTTGGTCATTTTTCTTTTTAGTGTCGAAAGGGTATGGAAATAAATATAGCAGCAATACTGGTATCAGATACTTGCCCAATTTATAACACTGGTGCTTCCCTTCTATCATTACTTTATGGAGATATTTAGTTAGTTGTTTCCTCAAAACAAACACCTTATGTTAAAACAAGTAGAGAAAACATAATGGAACCAGCCTTTGACTTGCATTTCTAAAACAAATACAAACACAAGTCAATTTCTACAAAATGAACCTGCAGTTGGAAGACAGACCTTTCAAAGGTTTTGCAGGTTGATGATTGACAGGAAACATGGCTCCTACAAGATAGCTGTCAGTTGAACTGTAAAAAGGATTAGAAATCTCTTCCAAAAGGTAAAATCAACATGGATTTTGAGAAAAGATGTGATTGTTTCCTGCCAGGTTAATATTTGAAGCAGGTACACAAAAAAATTTATAAATATCCTGGTAGGGAAAGGAAGGTTAAATGTCTGTGAAAAATTTTTGTCTAAGCCTTTCACTGAGATGCCAAATTTGTGTTTTGTAGTCTTATTTGTTTTTGAAATTTTGATCTCATTTATAGAATGTTTTGTATAATTTTATTCAGTTTTTTGGTGATGTTGTGAAGCAACATTATTGTTTCAAATGTGCAATGCATAAATAAATTTGACGTTGACAAGTTCCATGCATTAACACTCTGAATGTTAGCATATTTAGTCAGTTAATTGTTCTCTAAATACCTTTGATGGACAAAATCTGCATATTATTATTGGCTGAAACTCTACATTCACAGAAATAATGGAGAAATTTCAAAGATGGAAAAGAAAGA
The DNA here is from genome assembly GCF_001444195.1 of Xiphophorus couchianus. Lineage (NCBI taxonomy): Eukaryota > Metazoa > Chordata > Actinopteri > Cyprinodontiformes > Poeciliidae > Xiphophorus > Xiphophorus couchianus. The sequence goes on along the minus strand of NC_040244.1, from coordinate 14,150,701 downwards.
AAAAGAGGAAGCATGTAATCTCTAATGTCACTGTAATATTATGCTTCTGCTGATAATAACTTTTGCTGTGGCAAGAATTAGTACAGAGGAGTCCAGTTAACTGAGTTTTGTTAATTTTTAGTGTTTTATATGAAAAAAAGGAAACTAGAGGAAACAAATGTGGACAAAAGACTGACTGCTGTAGAAACAGGCATAACCCAATCAGATGTTTGATATGGAGCATTTATTAGCTAATATCTCAATGAGATGTATAAAGGTAGCTTGCAAATTTCCAATGTCACAAATTTATATGGGAATCCATATTGGGTAAAAAAAAAAAAGGAGCAAAGATAGTAGCTTTTCAATTACATAAAGTGTCAAAAAGATTTTCTGTATAGCTGCTTAGTGAACATCTTCCGTAGAGAGGGATTTACAGAACACACACAACACTTAAGAAGTACGATGTAAAAAACCAATTCCTGTCAACAGTGTAGATGGTTCAGTAACCAACCAGATCTCAATCATCTCAATCCTAAAAGGTAGGCCAGGAAATAAATGTATATGGAAATAATTTAAAAGTAAATCTCTGAAGCTAAGGTGTTAATTTTGCTGCTCCATGAGTTACTGTCCCATAAGCCCGCTAAGCAGTGAGAGGTGACGAATACATTTTGTTCTGTAGGTAAAGGGACTTTCTACTCAGATGGGCACGAGAGACACATAGTGAATATATAATGCAGCTGCATATAGAAAGTTTGTTGGTTTTCACTCTCACAGGTCATTAAGGTAAATATCAGCGAGGCTCGTCTTTTCAGCCAAAACAGTGTATTATAAGGCTGATTGTTTGAAAAGCTTGGAGAGACTGTTGACACAGTGCTGGTGTAAGCTCAACAGCTTCCAGCAGCTGCTCACGTTGGCCCCGATCCACTCACTGGACCGGCAGCGACCGTTACATGCCTGTAGGTCCAGTACCATCATCAAGACCCAATCTACCGCTCAGTGGCAGCTGTTGCTACTGTGATACCTCCGCCGTTGGCTCCTAATCTCTTGGTGCTAGGTTACTAATGGCATGTTTCCAGAACGCAATGCAGCCACGTTTCTTTCTCAGTACAGGATAGACAAGAAATAGCCAGCATATATTTCTTGTTGGTGAGAATTTTGGGGTGGGGCGAGGGGTGGGTTCAGTCTAAAGACTAAATATAAAAAATAAACTGGTCCAGATCAAGTTTGCAATGTTTTTTTACAGCCAGAAACAAGAAATGTTGGGGTATGGAAGGTCAATAACGCCAAAATTAATAAATAAAGTCACAATGTCATGGCTGATTTCTGAACTTAGATGTTATTGCTAATTAGATAGATAGATAGTACATTAATTATTTTGTACTTTTATATACTTATTTTTGATTTATTAATGTACGTATTTGAAACACTTACAAGTATAAACAAAGAAATGTGTTAATAATCATTTAAATACTAATCTATTTTTTATTGAACTAAGGCATTTTCGGTCCTCCATACAACATCATCATAGTGAGAAAGAAAAAGTCTGATCAAGCTCCTGCTAAATTTGTAATTAAGAGATGTGTTTTCACTTTGAATTTGATCATTTCACTATTACTACCTACAATGATATGGTGTTGTTTTTCTTCACAACCTGGCCTCTTCAGTTTACACTTGTATAAACTGCAGTACACTGTGCCCAAAATAAGGGGTCTGAATTCCCCCGCTGCAGCACTGCAAGTGACGTAAATGGCTGATTTGATGTTTGTGGGAGTGTGAGCTGCTGTAGGCTATGTAATGTCTGCTCTCTCATATGGTAATATTGTATTTCAAGTGTCAGCCAGAATCCAGACTATAAAGAGAAGGCTGGAAAGAGGACTGATGCGCTGTGATATTGCATTTTGACCAAAGGAAGTCAAAAGAACATTTTTTTTTGTCACTATTAAAATTATATGTGATGTCAGAAATTGTAAATGAAGACACATCAAAGCCAGAAAATTATCACTCTAACAAGTTATTTCAAGTCCTGCCATCAGTTCTCTATAGATTTTGGTGAGAGCTTCTCCTCTCAACAGAATGATTTTATTATGACAGCATGGTGAACTTATTTATAGTCTGTTAAAGCAGGTTAAACCACTGCAAAAACTTGTTTTTTTTATTTAGTTCTTTAGAAAACAGATAACCTATGCACAGTTTGGACTGATAATTGACACATTTTTAGTATTTGTCAGAAATGCAAAAATGGGATGAAGCTTGGAGAACAACTGGGAGAAACTTCATTTTCCATCATGATTCCTTTCTAACCAGAATTTATTTTTTTTTTGTTCCACCTATAAAGACACAGGATGGTTTACTGAAGGAGATTTTCAGTCTTAGCTTATTCTGTCATACTCTACTCCCATGAAAGCCAAAAATGTGAACTTTCATTTGCTCAAAGCTTCTTCCACATGTCTGCCTTGTCCCAAAAAACTGCACACTAAAGTTTTCCTGTCAACAGATTCTCCCATCTGAGCTGTGGATCACTGCACACTTTGCAGATTTACACTTGTTTAAATTCTTAAAAAGCACGTTTCATTCCACTTTTATTATGTTCTAAGTAAGAGAATTAGGGTCTGATTTTTCCTCAAAATTATGATAAAAATGTCAGAATACTGAGAAGAAAGTCAAAATTCAAAGAAAAAAAAATCTAAATTCTGAGATAAAGTCAGAATTCAGAGATTAAAGTTAGAATTTTGAGAAAAAAGCAAAGCAAATTTGGGAAGAAAAAAAACCGGTGAATTCTGAGGTTAAAGTCAGAATTCCAAGAAAAATGTCTGAATAATTTTTTTTCCAGTGGCCCTAATCCTCTCCCATATTCTGTTTTGTATCGGAATATCAAAAATCTCAACAAAATACACCAAATGCAGTGCTGATAAAAGTGTAGACAAAGTGTGAAAAGGTTGCGTGAAGGCTTTTTCTCCAGCCCTTCACTCCAGAACGTACATCATGTAACGTCAAGAAAACAAGCCGCAGACGGTTAATGTTCCTGTCACAATAATCATACACATGCTCACAGTACATCAGGTGTTTCCTTTCCTCTACTCCCACACTATAAGCAACCATGTTTTTCCCAAAGTTTATTTTCCCATGCTGGCAGGACCCTCGGAGCTCAGAGCAGGTGGTGGATCAATAGGCTTAGCAAGTGAATGAGACAAAGACCACACTGCGCACAAATGCACCCGGCGCGGCAGAGCTGCAGCAGTCAGGCGGTCTGGTTCCAGCTGTTTCCAACCAGCACCATCACTTTATGTGAAGGCGGCAGGGATGGATCCACCAGCATAACCGAACAACCGTAAGATCTTCCTTCCCCTGGTTCTTAAACGCAGTCGTCAAGCTACGCTTCCTCTACAGCTGGAGGAAAACAAGCAAACAGCTGAAAACTGCTCGCTGTGTGAACTCGGTTGTAAAATAGATGCAGACACAATCCAGAGGAGGGTTTTCACCAGTGTTTTCTGTCACCTTGTTTAGAGGTAAATGATATTTGAACAGGAATCGGCCCGGAAGACGCAACTCCGCCGCGTCCCGTTGAGGACGGCAGTTAGAGTCCTTTTAATAGGAGGCAGGCCGATGCCAGAGCAAACCGCTTAGCTATATAAACACTTAGTCAACTCTGGTTAAAGTGAGGGGCAATTATCTCGCAGTGACGACAATCAGCGGTTATAGAGCTCGTCATCCCGTTAAAAAGAGCAGGAATCTGTCACCCGGCCGCTAGCATGGAAGATGTCCTGTTTGGAAATGGTGTAAAAGCTACTAGAAGTTGTTGCTGAACTGACAGGATGTGGCTAAGTCACTCACCGCCAGCTCTCTGAGTCGCTCAGGCAAAGTGGGTTTATTGCACAAGTATTTGTACTCATCAAGCTTTTATCACCGTGTTTCACTGCAGCTACAGCTGCAAGCCTGTCAAAGGAATGTACTTCCAGTCTACATCAAGAGGTTTTAATAAGGTAAAAATGTGGTGTAAAATTTGAAGTTTTTGGCCGACATGCTAAATGCTAACTGCGGTAGAGAACAGCTAACATGACGGTGGCTGCATCATGCTGTGGGGACGTTGTTCTACGAGGAACGAGGAAGTTGGTCGGGGTTGATAGGAAGACAGATGGAGTTTAATACAGAGCAATCAACTGTTAGGCTAAAAGGGAATCATGCTAACGCTACAGTGTACTGGTTTAAATCAGACACCAGGATATAATAGCAGGCAGCGCTAACGTCTAACATTAGCTCATTTATTAAATCGTTTTTGTTGAGCATTAGCCTCCATTCATTTAGTCACTCACTTTTTCTGTGTAATCAGAATAAGAAAATGAAAACATTTTTAATGTTAAATACTTTATGTAGTTATTTCTAATATGTTCCTTTCAATCACAGTTTTTTAGAATGCCTTAATGTACCACCTTAACAGGGATTTTATGTTATATATCAACACAAATTAAAGATTCAAACTGAAGTGGAAGGAAACAAGATTTTCACAACTTTTTTTTTTTTTTCAAATATTGTCCTGAAAAACATGGCGTTCATATCTATTTAGCCCAAATTCATTCCAACTAACTGCCTTTAGAAACCCTGAATATTATACAGAGACAACTTCTGTGTAATCTGATCTTTGTATGAATGCAGCTGCAGGATTGTTGGAGAACATTAGAGAACAGCAGAATGCTGTGAAGATGTCTAGGTATAACAAAATGGATTTCATTTTGGACATATCATGGAGAACAGTTGTAATTCACTGTTTGAAAATGAAAAGAGTATGGTGCAACTGAAAAGCTACCAAAACATGGCTGTCCATCTGACGAGAAGAGGAGAGAATTTATTGGAGAAGCAGCCAATAGGTTCTGAGTTACCGTGGAGGAGATGAGGAGATTAATAATTCAGGTGGGATAATTACCAGTTTTTGACTCCAAAAATGGCTTTCATAGAAAAGTAGCAGAGAGAAATCTCTGAACTCTCACTGCCAGTGAATGTGGTCTGTTCATATATGACCAAAACGTATCCTTCTGGCCGACATGCAGCAAGGTGGCAGCAACTTGCCAAGAGACGGGCTTTTCTTCCACAGAGACAGAAAAGCTGGTCAGAGGTCACTGGAAGATGAATGGAGGAATCCTGGAGGAAAGCCTGTTTCAGGCTGCAAAAGGCTTAAAGTGGGGCAGAGGTTCACTTTCCTGCAGGACAGGAGCTCTGAACATCCAGCCAGAGCTTAGCAAAAAAAAAAAAAATAGGGAGAGAATTTTGGCCTGAAGATCCTTGCAGCTGTAACTGCAGCAGAAGGTAGCTCTACTACACTGCAAACCAAGCATTTTTAAAAATCAAGTTTCTAGTGCAAATATCACACTTGCAATAAGACTAAACTAACTTTTCAACTTATTTTAAGTCAATAATTTCTTAATACTGATTTTTAAAAAGTAGTAGTTCGACTGAGATGTTTTTTCTCCTATAAAACATTTTTCCCATGTCATAAGTGAAAAAATCTGGCAGTGGAAATATTTTTGTAAATCAAATATCAGTGATTATTGACTCAAAACAAGCTCCTTTATCTTGCTGAAAAGTTACTTGCAAGTTGATCTTGTTTTACTTCAGGTGTGCTGAGATATTTGCACTAGAAACTAGACAACAATACTTGGTAAAATTGAGTGTTTTTTGCAGTTACGTATTAACTCAGGGTGTTAATAAAACTGTACGCCACTGTATTAGATTTTATTTATAAAAGAAAATTGGAAATATACTCTTTTAAACCTAAATGTATACTACATTCTGCTTGTTTACCAACCGAAATTTCAAACAACATCCATTAAATGTAGCTGTCGTGACAAAACGAGAAAAAGTTTAAAGGGTTGGAATACTTTTACAAGCCATTGCAGAGTATCAACCAAAGTACAGTGGTAAAAACAAAATACAGTAATTACAGGTGGAAAAAATTTACATTTCTATATTATTTTCATTGTTATTGACTGAAGGGCTGCTGAGCGTCACCTATGCTACCTGCTTCTAGAGATCAGAGATTAGACACACAACCCAAGCAGTGAGGATCCCTCGTATGATCTTAATTAACACAATTCATCAACATAATAGTCGACTCACCATTTGCGACTGGCTCCTGGGGCTACCATTGATGTCCTCCACCTTCTCTTTCGCTGCGTGAGAAACAGAACGAAGACGTGAGAGTCCATCCTGAGCCGCAACATTCTAACGGTCTAGAGCATGTGTGGAGGTGAGCGAGTGTGGAGCAACGTCTGGGAGGCAAGGAAGCCTAATTCTTCAGCTGCTGTGCAGAGTTACTGACAGGCCTGCTTGGCCTCATTGTCTGGTTGGGGTGAGCAGGGGAGGGTAAAGTTTCAATCCAAGCAGAGAGAGAGAAAGAGAGAGAGAAAGAAGTGAGAGAATGTGAGAGACAGACGGCATGAGAAAGAAAAGCTTCGTGCATAATAGACAGGAAAATATGCTTGTGGGTCTGAGAAACAAAGGAGGAAGTCCAAAGAACAAAAAAAAATGTTTTCAAAGGTGAGGGTGACGCAGAGGGAAAAAAATTAGAGCAAAAAAGAATAATAAAAAAAAAACAATGAGTGGGAGAAACTGTTCTAAACGATGCTGAGAAAAAGATTATGTAAGAGCCACGGCAGCAAGGACGCAGTCTAGTTACACATTATTCATCACTGTGAGGACTTTCGCAGCTCATTCAGACTAACAAACAGCAAGTTTGTGCGACTGCCTGCGATGCGGCCACAGGCACACTCCATTCATGACAAAGTTGATTCATTTAACCGAAACCACCTGTAAGGCTGCGGTCTACATTTGCCAAACAAAGATCCCGTTAGTAAAATTTATACTGTTGTAAAGTATCACGCCTCTTCATCCAATTGTGATGCCTCACACAATGCCTCAACAGAGCTTTTCTTTGAGTAAAACATTGGAGTGAGCTACTTGGAAGGCAAGAGCTAAAACCCAGAGTTATAATCTGGCTCTAAGGGCAATGCATGAGAAAACATCAACAGGAATGGAGCTGGAAATGTGTGTGAGACAGAACTATGTAAGCCAGATTTAGTGGTATTCACCTTCAGCACACAGTTTGGGCTCTAGAGACTCTCTTACATTGGAGTATCCCTGGAAGAGAAGTGTCAGGCAGGTGTGGGAATCCTCAGAAGCCCTTGGCAAAAAAAAGTATTGCGTCATTGCAGCTTTCAGTTGCAAGAGAGAAAGATCTGAGTGTTGTTATCCACTGAACATTAGCTCAGGTTGCTTGGCCTTGTTGTAGTCTAAGGATGGTGTCCTACAATGACCGCCCTCTTGGCAGGAGGTATCCCAATCCGCCAGTCCCAAGCAGTCCTCCAGGAGCCACCTAGTGAGGTGTATCTTGGGAAAACTGTATTTTTGATTTGGATCCAACCATTTCTAAGTGGTACACCATACACGCAATGTCCATAATGTTCATCAAGTTTGCCTATGCTTATTTACAAGGGTTAGGTAAATCTTAGGCCAATGATCAATGTTGGACTTGTTTTGTGAGACCTGAGGTATTGTGTCTTTAACAATCAGGTAAACCTGGTAGCTTATCAGCACCTGGTAGAGACATGTGCATGAACTAAGACTGTTTGCCAGAAAACCAGCATTTGGAGGACATTGAATTTGCAAGTCGGAAATATCATGTTCCAGCACAGGTCACATTCAGGGCCTCTTTTGCATCTGTGGCCTGCAAATTCTTTACTCCTGTCACGGAAGCAAGGCACCAGCAGGGATAGAAGCTGTCACACTCAAAAATGAGATTCTTACGGCTTGGTTACCACTAGGGACTCCTGATAGGTATGACACTATGAAAAGTCTGTGCAACACAAACTTTTACGTCTCTCTGCAACGCTGTTCATGTAACGCTAATTATCTTTTGCATGGAGGTTTCTATAACACCCAACTGTGGAAGTCCTAGTCCCCTATAATGTGAGATGAACCGATGAAAATGCTGTGACAGGGTTTCACTGAGACAAATGACTGAAACAAGATTACAGCTCTGTAACTGTAATCTCTTTAACCAGTCTTTCCCAGAGGTAATCCTATTACAGTGAGACATTGTGGGGTGAGTACTGGTAAGTTGTTCCAGAGGAAGGAATAAAAAGGTTTTGTGATAAAGTTAGACAAAAACTTGGGGACCTAGAAACAAACTGATATAGTAAGCAAAAAAAAAAATGCCAGAGAAAGTAAAGGGACAGAAAGAGAAGCAGAAGCAGGAGGATGAGCAGAGGCTCTGAGCTACAATGGAGAACACATACATTAATTGAAGGGGTGTCAGAGCCATAGATCTCTGTTGCTGCAGCTCCTCCAGCACCCCAAACAAAGGACAACTGCTGTGTTTTGGCCCCGATATCAGACTGTTACACCAGCCAACTACAACAGAGACCGAACTTAGTGTGCATATGTGTGTGTGTGAAACAGAGAGTGGGTGGTCGCTCTATCCACCATAGAGAATTAAACTATAGTGTCTTCAAAGTATGTCCTCATTTCAATTAGTAGTATTTATCTGTTAAATGACACATTTTACACAGTCGCCTACCTATGATCTGGATTATCTGCGCCAGCAAGACTCCATCGGTGACGTCCTGGCTCAGGTCTTTGATGAGGCGTGGACAGCCAGACTTGGCCAAGTAGTGGTTGGCCCAGTCTGTGTATATCTGCAACAACAGGACAAAACATACTGTTAGTATATTTGGGGCTGTCAAGCACTCACTGCAGGGCTGGCGAGTTCTGAGAAAGGTTTGGACAGAAGCTAGACCAGAGGAGGCGCTTAAATCCTTGGGAGCAATCCCAGTAAATCCTAAAAAATAAATATTAGAAGAGGTCAGAAGTTTGCATACACTCACAATCAGCTTTAATGCCATAAGATTCTGGGGCTTTTTATTAAGTAGTTGGAAGTGAATTTGATGCTCGTTTATGAGGTGGCATGATGAGACAATCAACAATTTAAAAAAATAAAAATAAAAACAAGAATTGGGTTTGAGTTAGGGCTGCACAGTGGCGCAGTTGGTAGCACTGTTGCCTTGCAGCAAGAAGGTCCTGGGTTCGATTCCCGGCCGGGGTCTTTCTGCATGGAGTTTGCATGTTCTCCCTGTGCATGCGTGGGTTCTCTCCGGGTACTCCGGCTTCCTCCCATAGTCCAAAAACATGACTGTCAGGTCACTTGGTTTCTCTAAATTCTCCCTAGGTGTGAGTGTGTGTGTGAATGGTTGTTTGTCCTGTATGTCTCTGTGTTGCCCTGCGACAGACTGGCGACCTGTCCAGGGTGTACCCCGCCTCTCGCCCGGAATGTAGCTGGAGATGGGCACCAGCAACCCTCCCGACCCCATTAGGGACAAGGGTGAACAGAAAATGGATGGATGGATGGATGGGTTTGAGTTTTCTCTGAGACTCACAATGTCAAAAATTATACAAAAGTATACATACACCCCCACTTATGTTTTGGGTAAATGTCCACACTTTTCACAACAGGCTATATTAAACGTGGAACGGTAAAGATCTCATGTCTGTTCAAAACTAATAGACCATGCCTAAAAGAAAGGTCTGTACAAGAAAGCTAGCATGTTCTATCATTTCTTTCAAAGGACGACCATCCATCCTAAATCATGATACAAGCTCACCAATGGCTCCAAAAACCTGGATTTCTCTGCACCTCAGATTTCACTAACAATAGGGGCGTACTGAATATTAAATGAATTTAAAAATGTGCATCTCTTTTCAAAACCCATGACCAATTACATTTTGTATTGTAGACCACCCTGCATCAAAATGGCTCAAATGAGTCACTAAAAGTCCAAAACTAATATGAAATTCATGCCCATTCATGACTGAATGTAAACCTCTCAAAAAGTGCTTGATGCGAATAAAAGTAAAAAACAAATGTCTGGTTTGAGCATAAATCATTTTAACCCACCGCAAAGCTCAGAATAAATAAAGGAAAATGTCAAGAGAGGAGAAATACACTCTTCTGGATTTATTCCTCAGGCCTCCATTATCCTCAGAGATATCAATAAACAACATTTTATCCGTGCTCTCTGCACCAACAGCGTCCTGCTCTCTCCATCCGTCTCTCAGGTATTCTGGTAGATGCCGTGCCAGACAGTGGTGTCCAAACAGGGTCCTGCACTTCCTCACAACTCAAACACAAATTTTTGATCAACCTTTGATTCTCCAGACTGCACCGAGATCTGCGCTGGTTCTGATCTTTATCATAGAGATGAGTACATGATTTCATTAAACGCTCAGATGTTTTATACATGTGAATAGGACAACCTGCATGGACAACAAATATACAGCACTTTTTGGACATTCACATTTGTTGGTGTAGATGTCAAAAAGGCTAAAATAAAATGTTTTATTGCAGCAGAATATTCCTGCACACAAAAAATTGTAACCTTTAATTTGTGTAGTTATCTATAGGAGGCTGCGACAGACTGGCGACCTGTCCAGGGTGTACCCCGCCTCTCGCCCGGAACGTAGCTGGAGATAGGCACCAGCAACCCTCCCGACCCCACTAGGGACAAAGGGTGAACAGAAAATGGATGGATGGATGGATGGATCTATAGGAGGGAGGAAAGATCCACCCCTAACCTGAAATAAATATGATTTAAGTTTTTCAAATTTATATTATATATCTTTTAAGTTCAGAGGCTCTTATAAACTCAGTTAATTTATTACATTTAGCCTGGTTCGAAGGGTAAATTGTGATCAAAATCACATTGGCTTCCAAGAGCTTGACCAAATAAAAGTCAGCTGTATGCAAAAGCTTAAGAAGAGTTCTTTTTAATGTCCAAAAACTATTAACCGCTTTATCCAATTTAGACACTTCGCCATAACAACCCCAAATAAAGCGAATTTTGCCCAATGTGCAATGAGACCATGAACATCTCTACAAGCTCCAAAAAAGGAGAATGTCTTTCCACTGAAGGCTTAAACTGCCATGTCTAGATGAATTCATGTGTAATTTTCATTTGTTTAGTTACGCTAAGTTTGTTTCACAGCTGAAACATAAACTTCAACTATCAAGCAATCTTTTGCATGGCTCGACTAGGTTCTCCTCGGCTCCACGTGGTTCAGGTCATTATGACTGAGGACCAGTTCTGTTCTGTTGGGGTCGTCATAGCAGGTCAGTCATAAAGTCCAGAAAGTAATGAACACAAACACAACACGCACAAAAACTGCTGGACCTGGTCGTTAGACGACAGTGTCATTTTCGTTGTTTCCAGTCAAGCTGTGCTGAGCAGATACTAATGTAAAAGGGCTAATTGTTTATTATAGCTTTTTAAAGTCACCATTCATAAAAAGCTGAGCTTATTTCTCCTCATACTGTTTAATAGTTTCAATTCCATTTATTTTGATGCCAAAGGAAGTGCATGAGTGACCACAGTTTTCTCCAGGTGTTTGGAGGTTAGAGTTGGTTTTTGCTTCCTTTAACTTTTGCTAGGCAGATCACATCAGTCAGCTTTTTAGAAACTTAAACTTCCAAAAGTAAATCCCACAGAGGAGGATGGTCAATAGGAAGTACCAGCCTTCATGATCAACTTATCCTTCTAGTTCACGTGGCTATGCTATTTTTCCTGAAACATGTTCTTGTATTTCCTTCTCCACATCCTTAATTATGTGTCTGAAAAATATACTTTACAAGAAATCAGAGGATAAATGTCTTATACCCCCCCCTGAGAAGCGAGCGCTTTTTTCTGCTTTCCAGAGAAACTGCCACATAAAACCTAACCACTTCTCATGATGAAATAATCTTTTCCCCCCTCATAAACCACACACACTGCTCTCAATTAAAAACACTTCTATCCCGCTCTTTTCTGTATTCTTGGAAGCAGGAAGTTGGCTCGTTTAAAGCTGCCCTTCTGCAGGATTTTTAATCTGATGTGGTTTGGTTCAGGGAATTTCTTTACGATAAGTAGTAAAGTGAAGGCGTGAAAAAGAAAAAAATTAACAGGTGGGAGTCACATTTCAACTTACAGGAAGGGAAATAAACAGCAAGAGATTTATAGAGAAATACAGAGATAAGGGAGGCGCTGATCATTAGGCCAGAGATCAGAATCTGACCATTTTCTCCTTAGCAACCTGAGCAGAGATTGACTGAACAAATTATAAAATAAATAAAAATGTTTACATTTTTGTTCAGTAAAAATCTGAAAAATAATATAGAAATATGCCAAAATGGATAATTTAGAATAATTAAGGACACTTTTTTCTGTTAGATTAATCATTTCTAACCTCTACCAAAAAAGCTGCAAAAATTTGTGTCTAATGTTCATATTTTGCAACACCGTCAATTAAAATGAAAATAAATAAGTTTGCTGAAGCTGTAGGTCCTGAAAGGTGGAATCAGCCAAAATTAAGTATCCATCAGTGAAAGACAGCCAGGCACATCTCTAATTCAGACACAAAAAAGCAGCCAGAACTGGAACTGGCTAAAATCGGTATTAAGAGGAAACAGACAAAATCGTAATTTGGGTAAAAAAAAGGTTTGGATCAGATCAAACACCTCGCTGTAAAGAACTAGAAAAACAATCCTAACAAGTTTGTTTGTAGCAAACATGGCAGCAATTTTTATTACATTTTGTCAGCTCCTTGTTCTCTTCTGTAAAGCAGAAAAGAGAACAGTAGTGCTTAGTAAGAGCATGTATATAGTAGCTAGTTTGCGACTGCTTCCTTAGTAATGCTGAGCAATGCCTCGTAAACTCATTGACCTTAGTGGAACAGCTCATACATTACTTTTCTTAAATCTACATGACAGAACATTTAACCTAATCATAAAGAAACACAGATGTGTTTCTGTAAAAACACTGAAAAAGGACTAAAAGAGCAGTTTGTCAGACCGCAGAAAACACAGATTCAGCAACTTTTCCAAATCTACAGTATTGCTTGGCATTTTCTCCCTCCGCTCCACAAGCAAAAAAAGCAGAAACTAAACTTCTGTTGCATGCATTTCCACAGTGTAAAGCATGCAGAAGCTTCCTTGTCAGCCCTGAGCTGAGACCTTTAGAACCCGTCACCTCCTACTGTCCCCCCCCATACCGGCTCACTGAGCCACTCACGTCATGGCCCCTCTGCACTCATTAACCTATCCTGTCAGGATCCAGATCGCTTTGGGAAGCAGAAGCTGGCGCTGTGACTCAGGCGAAACATCAGCAGCAGCAGCAGCTTCATAGATGCTGACTGGGAGAACTGGCATCATATACAAACACACTCCACACAAAACCACAATCTGCAAAAGCATCCCCCACAGCTGCTCTGACACAAGTAAAAATTCTCACTCTCTCTCCCCTTGGCCAGTCTTCCCTCCTTTTCCTCCTTTCTTTCTTTCTTTCTTTCCTTCTTTCGGCAGCCAGAATCAATCAGCAGAAGTCCAGTGTCTTTCCCCGCTGGCGCTTTTCTCCCTGATGCAGCATGGAGTACCTCTCTTCTTTGACTCTACCTGCTCTGCAGACCCGTCCCCCTCAGCGCTAGGGATCCCAAACGCTGGCAAACAGCTGCCTCTTGCCCCGTAGAAAATAAACTGCATCCAACCGTCCTGATCACAATGCAGTGACTACAGCTACGCAGGTATTATTGGCAGAGATCTGTAGTGGCACTGCTTGGCCTCTGGAGGGAGCCAGGTAAAAGGAGGAACAGACCGCTGGAGTAAGAGGAGAAGAGACTGGAAAAAGAGATGAAGTCACTTCAGCCAGCTGGACTTATTAATGCGCGTCTGCTGAATGATTGTTAATGCATGGGCTCTTTAATCAGGGCATCCTTCCAGTGCGAGCTGATACATTAGGAGTTAAACTCTGTTTCAGGAGTTGGAGCATAAATATGATGGCTGAGATGACATTTAGCTGTTTAATACCATTTGAACCAGGACGGGTCTTCTGCGGCCGAGCTGGCTCGAAAACGTCCGCTTGGCAACGGGGTTGCTCCCACATGGGTACTAAATGTAATTAAAGACAACATGGAGCTGCATTAACCAAATGAGCGATGAGCCAAGTGAATCAATAGGACCGCAATGTGATGGAGCTTCTTCTGCAAAGTCTTCCACTTTGCAAAAGCGGAACTAATTGAAGGATGGGAAGAGCCGGCCCGGATCCGATGGCTATGTCACTGTCAGCACAGTTTATGGAGGGCGGGGGCAAACAAGGTAGCCACAGAAGTTCATCTGACAGATGGAATCCATCTGTGACAGTTTGAGTGTGTGTAGATTTCAGCTGCAGATTTGGCAGGGTAATATATTTACAGTATATGGCTCCAAAAGTGATGAAAAGAAATTTGCTTCTTACATGTTTCCACAAATCTTACTCTTTTCGAAGTAAAGCGTTCCAAAGGGATCCTCAGAGGTTCCCCAAGTCCTCCGGTTCGTTTTGGGTCTCCCCCAGGATGCCAACCCCGTGGGACATGTCAAGAAACCTTCAATACGAAGGTATCCAGGCAACCTCTTTACCAGCTCCCTGAACTGCCTGCTTAAAGACAATTTTTAGATGACAGAGTAGCAACTCTACTTTCATGATACAGCTTCTTATTCCATCTCTAAAGCTGATTTTAGTCCACTCTTGGACGAAGTTCTTGAAAGCAGCTTGTATCCAGGATTTGGGGCATAATACATATATAAGGCAAGTCTTGATTCTTGAAAATCCAATGTCGTTCATTCTACCAATTAAATGTGACCGCAATAAAACTTGTGTGAACAGCTTACAACCTCAAAGCAACCCGCATGCACAGAAGAAGAATCACTAAGATGAGGTGGTTTTTCAGCTGTTGTTTACATTGGTTTATTAAACAAAACTGCAATGGAAACACTTTTTTCGCATCACACAAGATGCATGATCAACATAGCATAAATGGGATTTCTGGGGTGGGGGGTTCCACATGGTCATAAGACAATGTGGAAATCTGTGGAAAATGTTTAAGTTAATCAAACAAGGATGCAAATAAAATGGTTTGGAGGGGGTTCCTACGTTTTGGGGAATTTGGTGTTTTATGATGTACAAACAGCAGAGATGCAGTTCCCACATGACAACATCAGGTTTAAACACAAATATGTTTAATTCCAGTGCTAACATTCTCCAGAGATATCTAAGTACACTGAAATCCAAAGGTCACATATGGCATAAGCAGGGAGATGTTCTCTGTTGTTGGGCCAGCTGTCAATCACAGCCTATCCTGGAGAGTTCGCTAAACACATCTGGGACTGAAGGAATGAAACACATATTTATAAGACCAATAGAAGAATTTCATGCACTTTTGAGAAATCGCTAACTAAATTAAAGTGAAGACAAAACCTTTCAAGTCAGCAAAGAGTTGGAATAGTTGCTTTTATATGAACAGAATCAAAGATGCAGCTCCAGAAAACACGAAATGACTGAGCCGAGACAGATGCAACATTTCCTCAGGCCCTACTGAATGTCAGCGAACCTTTTGCATGGAAAAGCGATTTGCCATGCATGTCTGTTTTGAGATCCTACTGCATATTTAAGCAAAAGCTTTCACTTAAGCCACTTATACATTCATTGTGCTTGCACAATGCCAGAATTTGGACAGCCATTATGTTTCACTATAACCACAAGAGCAGCCGATGCTGAAGCAAAGACAAATCTGTCCTGTTCTGTCAGGGCTGCTGCTGACCAAACAACTACAGTCAACAGATAATGGAGGATGGTGGACATGCTGCTAAAAGCTGATGTATTGCTTTCTCATACCATGATCTGCCAAGATGCTCTGTCAACAAAAGGACATAACTGCATGGCTGTGAGAAGTTTAAGCACACAGTCTGTGTTGGATGTGTTTCATTGTGTCTCTCAACACTGATCTTCTGCGGCGCAGTAGGAACAGAGTGCAGAGGTGGAGAAAGCTGGTTACAAAAAAAGAATTAAATTGAGAGGACATAAACAGCTTGAAGACAGATGAGCACAAACACGATTTAGAAACAGACAGCAGAAAAGCAGACAGGAATATTGATAGGGAATCTGTCAGTGAGTAAGATGTACAAATCCCCAACAACCTGTTGAGTAACTTGCACAGTAGCAATTTAAGATTTTGCCACTGTGCCTCATAGGCTCTCAATGATAAAAAGAAAAGTGTGGTTTGAAAGGAGAAAAGGAGATAAGTTTGAGAGGAAATTGTGGATAAAACAGGAAAGATCATGCCACAAGCTTGGCAGTATTTCAGATATTTAAATGAAGAAACTAATCAATTATTTATATCGACTGATATGAAACCCTTATGACACGTTTTTCAGACATATTGTCCAGCCCTAGATAATTAGTGTTATTTCAACTATCAGCAGTCATAATGCCTGATCAATACTGAAGTTTCAGGGGTGAGGGGTTATATCTGTTATTGACACAAACAACATGCCATTTTACCATGGTAATGCAGTGTGTCTGGCTTTGAGCCTGTTATTCAGAAACAGCAACCATAAGCTGCATGTCTGCTTCCTCTCTCTGACTGAGTGCTTCATAAACCCCTTCATCCTTAAGCAAAAAGAGCAAAAGGAGACTGCTTATCAACTCCAATCCAATTTGGCTCTGACCAGCAGAGAGGACAGCATGCAGCCCTGGCCAGCTGTTATGACCAGGCAGCAGGTATTCCACAGACGTTACACATAAAGGGAAGCATGCAGAGAGGCCGTTGGTAATTACCTGTTCGGCTGCTCGCTCACAAGACGAGCTGCTTAGATCACCAGCCGACCTCACTCTGCTGGTTACAGCCATAATTGATGGGTTCGTGTCGGATGTTCTTGTTCGGAGGCCCCAACGAGCATGTAGAGGCTTCCGGCTGAAACCCATCTATTCCGGGATGCCACTGGGGCCCTCTTTGAGACCTCTTTAATCTCCTCCCACTCAAACGCACGCAGATAAATCACAAGAAGCAAACAAGCTACATTGTCATTTTGCATCTCAGGCTGCGGTGTGTTAGTCTACGAGTTTAAGTCCGGCCATAGATGTCTGTAAACAGAAAACGACCTCGGCGTCACATCCGTCAAGTGGCTTCCACCTCCGGGAGGGTTGGAGTCCTGCTCCAAACAGATTCCGACAAAAAGTAAATCATCCGGGCATGATGCTCTCCTGTGTGACTCACTGCTGGTCTGCTCAGATTAGTCACACTTCCTCACAACATCTGACTGGATTACTGCCCATTAGATCAAGATGACTAAGATGAAAAGAACTGGGTTGAAAACACCGAAAGAGATTCAATGGGATCTGACCAAGAAGAGGTTTGATGTATGAAAAATCTTGTATTTGTTTTGAATAAAAGCAGTAAAAAACGATTTCCACAAACTTGGTTTCAGGTCTGTACAGATGGATTGCCTGAAAGGCTGTAGGAGCAGCTCTTTGCCACCGTGCCATAGAAGCACTCCAACTGCTAAAATCTGAGCCAGGTATTAGTCGCCCTGAACATAACGAGTTCTCTTCAGTATGGAGCCCATTTACTAGTCCATTTGTATGCAGCGCATAACATGTGTCTGTTTGGTTTCTGTCCTGACAGCCATCTGTTTGTTAAGAAACTAATGACTGTGGATCACAGGATTAATGGCTTTGTGATTGGGGGACGGTCAGGCTGCCAGGAGCAGCGGCCTGTTTTTATTAACTGGCCTTTCGAAGGATGTGGCCGAGGCACAGCCGCTCCGCTTGGACAACTAGCATAAAACTATTCTGACTGCAAAACAAATCAATGTTTGATGGACTGAGAATATGAGCAAACATCAACAAAATGTGTCTACTGACCTGTTTGATATTGGGTAAAAACCTGAAGTTTTAAACATGGCACATAGAAATTGAGGAACCAAAGTTTTTTGTATTTTTGAGTGGGCTCTTCTAATACAGATATTCTTCAATCTAATTCTCTTGAAGCTCATAACAGTTCAGCTGGAAGGTGAACTCCATCCATCCTCCTATCAACTCTGACCAATTTCCCAGTTTCTCCTGAAGAAAATTACCCGACTGTTTGATTTTACCATTAACATGGAAATTTGCTCGCAGGCCACAAAGTCCAGTTCAAGTCTCATTTGATCAGACCACCTTATTCCTTTTGTTTGCTGTATGTTGAGGACTATGAATGGGTTAGTTCTTACTAATCTTCCACAAAGGTCAGATTTGTAGAGTGTAAGTCTAAAAGGGTTTTCTCCCCCTCCTAAGCTGTTATCTCTGCTTCTCCACAGTGAAGTTGGCTGCAACTCTCATTAATGCCTTTCAGTTGAGCTTGACAGCGATATGTTGGTATCCTTGGCATCCTCTTGCCATTTCCATTGATGATGTAAGATGATGTAAGATGTTTCAAGCTTGGAATATTATTCTGCAGCCTTTCCCTGCTTCAGAGGTCACCAAAATGGGGTTAAAGAGGATATTTCTGAGGACAGGTGGCTACACTCTTTACAATGTTTCAATATAAAGGAGACTTAAATGCATACTAATGCCACATTTTGCAGATTTCTATCTACAAAATATTTTCTCAACCATTTACCTGCTTTTTAATTATGCATGACCTTATATTGGTCTATCATACAAACACCAAATGCTACAATAAAGTTTGGGGCTCTAAGGCGACAAAATACAAAAAAGGTTATGGGTTTGTATTAAGAAATTTATGTGGTGGCAAGGTTTTCTTCAGCAAAGTAAGAAAGTTCTGATGTTTTCTTTGTGATCTTTGACCATCAAGAATCATCAAAATGTA
The DNA here is from genome assembly GCF_001444195.1 of Xiphophorus couchianus. NCBI lineage: Eukaryota > Metazoa > Chordata > Actinopteri > Cyprinodontiformes > Poeciliidae > Xiphophorus > Xiphophorus couchianus. The sequence continues at coordinate 14,132,029 of NC_040244.1, read as the reverse complement.
CTAAATTTTTAAATAGTAAAGAAAAAGGGTTTTGATAAACTAATATTCCTCTTCAATAAAACGGCCAAACCTATAAAAGATTCATCTTCCAATATCACTTCAGCCACCACTGCACACTTTACAGTTTCTTTCAGAGGTCCTCCAGCAGAGGGCTCCAAAACACCAACCGACATCCAGAAGGCGAGTCGACACATTCCGTCTTCTGTGGTGTTGCTGGATGCTGAAAAGCAGCTGAGGGTCGCACGACTGAACTTAATGAGTCACTCAAGAATCATCTGTGAATTATGGTTTGAGAGCGAAAACCAGAACTGCACGCCACTTTAAAAGCCTACTGGCTTTGGCTCTTTGGTTAGTAATGAGGCATATTTCCCAGAGTTCACAGCAGCCAGAGCATATAAACCAGATTTCCCATCCTGAACTTAAAGGGAACATATCAATGAAATTCAAATGAATATCCAGGGTGTGCATTTATAGGATGTCAAATAAAGGTTTTTACAGCATCAATCCTAGATGATGCTGCCACACTTGGATATAATATATATTTTAAGTACTAGTCAGAAGGAGTAAACAGTACAGCACCAAATCAAACAGAACTGCCGTACCTGAACTAATTTAACATCACTATCAGTTTAACCTCTGGGGGCTATGATTCAGTTTGCGACATATAATGAACAGGTTGTGGCCAATGAGGCGAGCACGGAATTTAAATTGCCATACAGCGCAGTCAATCCATTTTTAACTGTCTTAATCACGTCTTGCTAAGTAAGTGGATCAACGGTCTCCTGGAGCTTCGTTTTCTCTCATGCCCCGGTGAGTTACAACTGGCATGTGAGCACTGACAGCAAAACACAGAGAGAGGTTTGTTGTGGCAGTCCTAACCCAACATGTGGCATTTATTTCAAGCGAGTTAGGAAATGAGGAAAAGCGTATAATTAAATTTAAGGGTGACACCACAGTAGTTGGACTCATTCAGAGGAATGATAACTCAGTGCAAAAGGAGGAAGTCAAACAGCTAGAGGGCCTCTGCAGAGACAACAACATGGTGCGCAACAGGAAAAAAAACGAAGGGTATGATTATTGACTTTACACCCCTTAGCATCAGAAACTATGGTGAATATTTTAGTTGCAATACAGCCAACAGGAAGGTCCTGCAGAGAATAGAAATGAGAGCTAAAAAGGTAATTGAAGTGTTCCTACTCTGTTTTTTTAGCTGCTGCAGGAACAGGAGTATAAACATTAGAGATTCTTCACACCCTCTCCATGAATATCTTGACCTGCTGCCATCAAATAGCATTTCAGCATCAAATTCAGAACCGTCAATCTGCTACACAGCTTTCTGACACAAACATTCCAGTCTAATTGCACTTGTTGCATTTGTTGAGAGCTCTTTGGTATATTATGAAATCTGACAAACTGATTCGGTAGATTTGGATAATTTAAATGATTGGCTGGTAGATTTTAGTGGTTGGTTGACTGAATGATTGGTTTGGTTGGTTGGTTAACTGGTTTGAATGTTGTCTGATTAGTTGGTTGATCAAAGGGTCGATTTGAAGAATTAACTGGCCTAAATCATTGGTTGGTTGGTTTGTTGACTGGTTGACTTAAAGAGGTTGTTTAGTTGGATGCTTTGTTTGACTCTGAAGAGATTCAATCCACTCTATTGGGTTTGAGAGGAAACAGGCCCCACATGAGTCAAACCAGCAACATTCTCAAGCTCATTTTTGGGAATCCCAACTTGCTAATAGAACTGGAAGAAAATGTAGTCTGTTTGGGAAGGTCAGGTTTTACCTGTGATATTCTCCCTTATGATCTGATGCTACCTCAGCTGTCTCCTCTCTATGAGGATGATTATGGGTTGAACTTACCCCACTCTCATTCTTTTATTGCAACAGAGTTTGACGATATATCAGAGCTTACGGATATATCAGTGCTTTTGACAGCTGCCGTTTGCACAGAGTCACAGAGTAAATATGTGGGATAAATCATAGATGTGGCCAGCTTGGCTAGTTGTATTCACCGGCTCTGAAATTTACTGTAAGGGAAGTGTTGATGTGTAAAACATCTGGGGCCAGCGCTCCATGACTGTGCCCTGAATCACAGGTGACTGCTGCTGAGTCACTGAGTAGTTTTCAGTCATCCCTGCTGGAAGAATCTTCGTCTTTCACTGAGTTCAAGGGTTGTTATTCCTGCTGAGTGTTTCATCACTGCCTTTTGTTTTGCTCCACTTTTCATGTCTTTAGGCTCTTATTAGGGTTTTTATTAGGGGTTTATATAACACAACCACCATCCTGTGAACCTGAAGAGACTTTCAATTAAAACACTAAGCAGCAATCTCGTTTCCAGCAAGTAAGTTATTCATTTTAAGACAAAAACAGGTTTTCCAAATGTTTATTAGAAAATAAGGTTGAAGGGGTGTTCATGAACCATGTTGCAAAACTTCCCCTAGCTCCTTTCTTTATTCAGCTGCTTCATCCAGGGTCTGCGCTCTGTCAGGATTTCCTCCTTTTAATGTTTCTCAAAGAAACAACCTCTAATGCCGCCTCTGCCAAGTGGGAAATAGCCCTTTTCTTGACAGACACATGGAGACTGGACAAAGCCAGAGAACACACTTCCACCGGCGCTGAACTTAGGATTTCCTATCCGGTTTTACTGACAAGTTTTATCCATTAATAGCTGGTGGTACAAAGCAAGAGAAGAGAGGTTCCATCCTTCGTGGCTTTCAGACACACTCTTCCAACTTTCCCAGTCATCCCAAACAGCTAGGAAAACAGTCCAGACAAGGGAAGACTGAGTATTTTTGTGCAGATTTTTGTATTTCTCACTTTATAAGACCTATTTTTTTAAGAATTACTACATTGTGACGGCCACCTACTCCTTATAAAGAAGAAATGCTCTTTTGAGGTCAGGGGTTAGGTTTAGGACAAAGATGTGAAATGAGTTAAGTTTTAGGTTAGTGCACACAAAGGCAATGGTTAGTTTTAGGGTAAGGCGCTATAGAAATACATGCAAAATGCTTAGAAGTGAATGGAAATTTCTCACAGAGATAGAAAGTCATACTATGAAAGAAGGAAAAAAACAATACCCAAAGAACAATCTGTAAACAGTTCAAAATGTTTTAAAATTGAATGGGATTCATGTTCAAATATTCAGGTTATATCAGTAAAATGAAAAACTTTAAATGAAGTTGTGATTGTTTTTTTTAATTTATTTTCATAGCCTGAAATCCTAAAATGGTACTTTGATGGTAGGATTTACCCAGCGGTAAGCAAAGGTCAACAATTTAATATAATAACAGAAAATAAGTGGTGGAGGTTAAACTGATATGAATGAATAACTTAGCTGAAATATTTAACCCATGTAACTCCTCCTCCACAAAACTCCATCCAAAGTTCCTTGTAAATTTAATATTACCACTTCCATCTATATGTCTTTTTTGGGGGTAAACTTTAACCTTCCTCTTCTTGGTTTAGTTTTTTCCCTTGTGAATGCAGTGCAAACAGAAGAAGGTTATCAATTGGACTAGAAAAATGATGGAATGCTTGGCTTTTCCAGGTCTATTTGTTTGGAAATCAGCCATTAACTTTTAGTCATAATTCATAGAGAAATCTATGCGTAAAGAATCGCAATTTCTTTAGCATGTGTCTTATTAGCCAGTTTGTCACTGCTGAGGATTTCTTACCTTTTCTACAATGTCACATGGTAATGGGGACAATGACTAACTTTAATGTGAATGTCACTTTAAAGAATACAATTTGAGCTTTTTAGAAACCAAAGACTATTCTTCTTTAAGTTAATCTGGAAGGCCAACACCCATTGGACCAAAAGCAACACATTGAGAACCTTGAGTTAAAAATGGTCTCAGACTTCCTCGTTCACCAGGTTTTTGCTCTTTGCACCTTGCAGCTTTAGCGGCGATATGATGCATCCTTTTGGGCTCACTAGTCCCGGCGAAGCCGAGGCAAGCCCAGCCACTTTGTTCCCATGAAACCTCAAGTGCAACCAGCTAAGCGTGTGAGATTCGGCTTCATACCCTGGAAGAAAAAGAGCTGTCTGAACAGAGACTTGTCAAGATCAGAGAAGGGACGGAGGCGTGTTTGATCTCTCCCCCTGTCGCGACCCTCTCCTGTCGGGACGGGAATTTATTTGAGATGATGTGTTGAAAGGTGTGAGGAAGGGATAATTTCTGAAGATCATATCTTGCTTGAAAACTTTCATCAAAGCGCATCTAAAAAAAGCTGCTTTTAATGCGAGTGTTAACAGCACCCGTCCCCCGTCGCTGCTGTGCCGTTTAAGCTAGGCGCCTGTTAGCGTCTCTTTTCATTCAAGATTTTCCAACAGGGAGAAGAAGAGATCTGCAGACATAGAGGCAAGAGACTCTGTGATCAAGTTACGCCAACCCATCGCCTGACAACATTATTAATGTCCCAGTCTTAGCAGATTCAGAGTGACAGTGGTTGCAGTTCACTAACGGGGTTAAAGGCAGGGACAACAGGCCTCTAAAGCCCACGAGGGTGACGGACAGCTTCGCGATTGACCTTGCCGTCTCTCAGGGGCAGGGAGAGATGATGGGTGGAGTGCACTGAGAATCTAAAAAAGAAGTGGACAAGAAGGAAAACGGGTCAGGGAGGCATGGGGGGGAACGTTTCTGCTTTGATTGATGGAGGGAGAAGTGTCTGGGACGAGACAGCGAGCGTTTTTCCAGTCTGTTTGTCCTGCGTCTAGACCCAGAGTCACTGGGACAGGACTAATAAAATGGCTGGATATTACGGCACAGAGACTGGGTCATGCTGAGTTGAAATGCTCACTGATGGGAGGCTGCACTGTGGAGCAGCTAAGGACACTGAACGCTACTAATAACCAAAATGAAAACTTTTACAGCCACAATTGTATACCATTGATAACACTGGTATCAATGGTATACCAGTGAAATAGAGAATTTATTTTTAATGGTAAAAGGCGGTCCAATTCTGTACTGCAAGGTGTTCCATATAAAGTGAAATCAGAATCAACGTCTTGCTTTTGAGGTGAACAACAGGAGAAAACATTTTTGATTGGCCTCTATTAAGAACTCAGGCCGCAAAGGAAAGAAGCCATATTAGTTTCCTGAATTCTTTCTAACGGATAAACATAAATTAAACATCAAATGTGCAGCTGGTGAAAGTATACTTTAAAAGTGTTTGATGAAGACTGTGCATTCTGATGGCTGATTAATGTATGTGAAGTTTTTTGGTCTAATTTTTTATAAGCCAGATCAAAAGGGAGAACCCAGCTGTAGTTTTCTGCCCCGGGTAAAGAGCATGGCTTCGGTTTCTTTATGGAGACGGCAGAATTAAATCCCACAATGGCTGAGTAAACACAAGAACTCAAAAGATTTGGAAGAACAAACTTTTTTTTTTGCTTCAGATAAAATACCTGCTTTCAGTGGTTCGACTCTGAAAAAGCACTGTCATCAAGGTTTGGAAAGGAAAACATGTGTAATGCAGAAAGAAATTACCAAGACTCCCCTGGCGCAGCCTTACTCTGACAGTCAGCACAGCTGGATGCAGCTCCTGGACTCTACACAGATTGATTTGTTTCCCTTTATTTAGCTGGCAGAAGAGAATTCTGACCAGACATGTTCTAAAAAAACAATAAAAATCTCATTTTGGGGTCTAAGCATGGAGTGTGAAGGACACGGTCTCTGTGCAATATCTGCGCTGTTGGAACCAGAGTGTTTCCATGAATGCAAATGGAAAATAAGTGCAACATTTACATTGCATGTATAAAAAAAAAGTCTGGTTTTAACAAAAGAGACGTCCTCATTTATAAAGCTGTGGTTGCTTAAAACGTCTGTCGAGAGATATTTAAGCATCACTATGCATTGTAAATCTCTGACAAACAAACGGAGGATAAAAAAAATCCATTTCCATTCCAGGAAAGTGATGAAAGCCTTTAAAGTTATGCAAATGAAGTCAGCACTTCTAACAGAGTTTTAATCGTCTGTCAACACAGCTGTAGTTCTAAAACAACACCTTTCAATCAAATGTCTGCTTTTCAGACGTTACAGAAACCACAAAGATTAAATGGGAATGCCTTAGTAATAGTCAAGGAGGACATTAAAAGGGAAGTATACCAGACTTTCATTCTGTCCGTCTTATTAGTTTTGTGAGGTTAACAACTCTTTGGACTGTCTATTGACTGTTTGAAATGTGAAATGTGATCTCCTTAGACCTTGTTATCTTGCTATCATAGTGTTGACAATTAATCTCAAAACTTTGCGTCCCCTTCTCAGATACTTTGCTTGATTGTGTCATTTCCCCGACCACTAATATTCCTGACTCAAAGTAAAGTAAAAGCGCATGTGGCGCACAACAAGTCACGTGATGTCAAATCCACTAGATCGCTGAGCGGACTTACCATTTACGTTTTACAAAGGAATTTTAAAAAGCATTACCTGGCTGTTAATGTTAATGAAGGCACATAAAGAGAAAAAGATTCAGGAAATATTGGTGGGGACTGTCCCCTTCATGCCAGAGTTGGTGGGGACATGTCCACACCAGTCCTTCAGGAAGCTACGCCTATGGAACAAAACCAAACAGAAGCAGAGGTCTACCTTAATTAAACAAGTCTATTCTCATGGTTTAAAACATGAAAGCTTCACATAGCTATCAGATTGTAATGCAGATAGGTGGTAATAGATTCATTTAAATGTGTCAAGAGCTAAGTTATAGACAAGTCATATCAAAATATACAGGTAGCATCAGCCAAGCTACTTAGCAAACCGCTCCACATCTTAAAATCATCTGCAGGATAAAGACAAGAGCTTACTAAAGACTTTTGGTATGCGTCTTTAGAAACAAGAATCTCTGCTAATGAAGAATTACTACGAAAATTGAGTCTATCAGTGGTGGAAGCAGCTAGCTAAAAAGTTAGTTGTGTTAGTCCTAAAGCACTACTCAATGGCATTAGTTCCACTAACGCTAAAGCGCAATACAAACAAGGTATTTAAATGATGGAACTGCTGTTTAAACAGTCTTTACTCACTTCAAAATATGAACGTAAACGTGTATTTAAGCTTTAACACAAATGTCAAACTACTCAATTGAACATTTAAAAAGCAGCTAAGTAAATTTGAACTTTCGTTTTTCATTTAACCAAAAACAAGTTATTTTTGGAGAGGCTAAGTGGGCTAATTAGCAAAAATACTGAATTAAAAACTGGTTCTCCAATTAGTGCATTTGCAGATTTGCGGAAACATGTCCACCACTGCTAGCTAGAATGCCATTAGTAAATTTATTAGCAGGAGTCCATGACAATGCTGTAACATCCATAAAATTCAGCCTAAAGTTAGTGAGTTTTCAAGCACACACACACATTACATATGATTATCTTAAACATATGTAGTCTACAAACATGTAAAAACATGATGCAGCATAAATTTTGTTTTATTCCAGATGCAAGATCAGCAATGAAGAAACCACCTACTTTATGAATTATAATCTTATTATGGCCCACACAAGTACAGTTGAGGAAATGAACATGGACACTGGCTGGAGGGCAGTGTGCAGCAGAGGAAGCAATGAATCCTCTAACCTGAGCTCTTATCTCCAACCAGAGGTGAGGAGAGAACATGAGGAGAGCTAAGCTGCCTGCAGAGCATAACAATCAGGTGATGCAGCCTCATCTGCAGTGCAATGGAGAAAGAATAATGTTGAAACATCCATTAAAAGCCTGTTCTCAAGTGATAATTTGTCTCGTAAAGTAGACTACAGCTGGAGGGTTTTATTCAGAGGTGCTTCAGTAGCAAGAAAATCCTTTTTTTTTCAAGTTCATTATAGAGTAAAGTGACAAAATGAGAGAGTGTGTTTGACATCATTATGTCCACTATGAGGAGAAGATGCTTGTTGGTGCTGTGGAAGGTTGCATTAAGTAGAGGACAGAACCAGAAGAAGAGATTCACCAACCAGATGGGCAGTGGTGGAACAATATCACTCTGCTTTGATTTGAGGCATGGCCTTTTCCACAGTAACATCAGCCGGAAAGCAAATCATCATGTTGTCAGCTGAAAGACTCCAGTAAATACCTTACAATGTCCTCTCAAGGCTGGAGAAGTGTGGGCACTGACCAATGAAAGGCTGATCAAATATCTTCAAGCAGGACATCTTACTCAGTAAACTCCTGGCACAGATCTTTCTGTTTTTCTCCAGTCTATGTTCCAGTGGTTTTGTCTGAAACTTGGATGGAAATGATGGTTCAGTTCCAAGAACTGGTCTCTGTACTTTACAGTTAGAGTTCCGCATTTGCCAACAGGTAGCTTGTTCCGCTCTTCCGTAGGAAACAGCTCAATCGGTCTTAGACCTTTGAAGGGTGCTGTTTCAACGACACAATTTTCTGGTCCTTCGCTGAAGATTACAATCTGTGCCGAAGGAGGGGATCACATGGGCCATTTGAGGACAAACCAATGTTTTGCATTATATTTGTTTTAGCTGCCTGTTTTGGGGGTTTTATTACGGTTGAGCTGCGACTGAGATCTCAAAGACCAAGACTCGCAGTAAGGTTGACCTTCTGCCAGGACAATGACGCCAACATTAATCCAACAACAATAGTTCATTGAAGCAGGAACAGAATAATGTGCTTCTTTAACAGCAGTTTCATTCTTGCAAATGCTGCTTTGCACAAGAGTTCATCTCCCCTCACATCGTTGACTAATACCAGATAATAATCGCTCTCCTTTATCTCCCCCTTCTCCCACTCAGTTCTGTCTCCATCAGTTCTACCAGGTCTTTATAATTTCCTCCGACCCCTTCAGATTTTCTCCCCCATTCATATTTTGCTTGGACTACATCTGCATTTTTTTTTCCTTTTTCTTTTCTCATTTTACGGCTCCTACTCATCTTTCCACAGGCCAGCCAACCTTTCCCAAGTGTGTCGATCCTTAAGCAACGGATATACCAAAGGATCTAACAGGAGGGAGGAGGAGAAGTCTAGCCTAGTCGATGAGACGGATGAAGATGATGAGATAATCAGGTGCTTTCTTTAGATGATATGAAATTCTGTCTTTGAGTGTCTTTTTCTCCTCCTGCTTTATCCATTTGAGAATTCAAATATATCTTAACTATTGCCCTTTCTCAATTTCTCCACTTGTTCTCTCGCCAACTTTCTTCCTTTGTAAATTACTTCTGGCTAATGTGAAGGAATAACAAATGACCATGGCTAGGCTTGACCCCATCCATTGAAAGCCAAACAGTTGAATGAGAAGCAACAGAGGATATCCCAGGGTGTGTTTCTGATTTACCTCTTCAGTAAAATGTGGCCACCCTGGAGGCCGGGAAAGCAACACTTGTAGAAAGAGTCAGAAAATCATTTCACTCATGGACAGATTCTCAATGAGACCCTGGGCTCCCTCTGATGCAGCTGTAGAATTGACATATAAATATATAGAATAACCTATGCCATTTCATAGAGGCTATAATCCAAAGTGCTTTTCAGCGTGAAGGCCGGGGAATCCGAAGGGAGTCAATCCGTTGGCTCTCTAAATCACCAAGTGGTTCAGGTTTCTTTGAGCAAAAAGCATCTGTCCCACAAGACTCAGACCTCCTCACTTTGTTTTAAAGGCCAAGACGATACAGATGAGGGGATACAAGGCCTAGATAGCATCGAACACTTGATATAATGAGGTCACCCAGCGCAAGGTTGCACCTTTGCCAGTGTGGTGCAATTAAATGATTGGACTGATGGCGCCTGATGATGATTTTCTGATTTTTTTTGTTCTGGTGATTAAAGTCACTTTGCTTTTCTACAAATGCCTATCTTGTATTCATCAGAGATGCAAACCTTTGCAAAACTGTCCTTTTTCCTTTAACTTTTCCCATTTGGTCACTGCATCTGTAAACATAAGTAATGATGTGAAGTGGTAGTTTTTATGGGATGCATAACTAGTGCTGCTCATCACCCTAAACATCCCACAATGAAACATGACGGCGGCATTATCATGACATGGTATGGGTTCTTTTTAGGAAAGATATGGAACCTGATTATTGAGATTTCAAATAGAAATAAAGTGGTGACAAATTTGACAACAAGTTACCTATAGTAGATATTTAGCAAAAATACCTTTTTTTTAAAAGGTCATGTATCATTTTCAACTTCAAAGAGTTTTTAGTTGTACTGCAGGTAAAAACAGTTAGATTGTGATAAGTTCAAAACGCCGTTCTCTAGTGAGCTGTCGTTACCTTTTATATTAGGAGATTTTGGTCACACTTTATTTGAAGTGGTTTGCATAAGACTGACATGACACACTCATAAACACAACATAACACCTGTCATGAACATGAATGTCTATGACTGTTGTCATAAAGTGTCATTCAGTGAATAACGACACTTTTAGTGCAAAGTTTCCACTTTTAATGCAACTGTTAGGACAACTTCATTCATGAAGACTCCTTTATGTTCATAATAGGTGTCATGTCATGTCATGTTAGTCTTATGCACACCCCTTCACATAAAATGTTACCGTGATTTCTAATTGAATGCCAATGACTCTTCCTGTATTATAAAAGTAAAAAAATTGCAAGATCTGCACAAATACAATATAGGCCATATCTCTAGCATGACAATATGCCCAAAAGGCAAGTAAAAGTTGATGTGTTATGGCATATCTTTTTTTTTTTAATTGGAAAAAGTTGTGTAGATACCAAAACTGTAAAAATCCAAAGTAGAAAGTGAGATGAGCAGAACCGACTGAGGTCCGGCTCTCTGTTGTCACATCCTGACTGAAAAGTCCCCATGCCTCAATTTTTTTTCAGCAGATCCTCACTACTTTTGTCCTTCCCATAACGTAATTACGACTCACTCATGCTGAAAGTAGCTATCTTTTGAGTCATCAGAACATCAAATCATTAAGCTTCAAACCAGCTGGTCAAGCAGAAAATTAGCTGATGCCAATTAGCATTTGATTTCTTTGTATATCTCTTGAAAAGTCACCATGCCAGTCAACTTGAATTTGTCACTAAATTTTTTTTTATTTATTTATTTTTTTACCCCTCCAGGGGGTCTTTTGTGGGCTCTAGTGTCCCTTATGTGACAGTAGGCTGACAGGAAACGGGGAAGGAGAGGGGGGAAGACATGCGACAAATATCGTCGGGTCCGGGAGTCGAACCCGCGACGGACGCGTCGAGGACTCAAGGCCTCCAAATATGGGTTGCACTAACCCCTACGCCACCACGGCACGCCCCGTCACTAAATATTTTGATGTTAAATCTTCAGTCTGGGCCTCCCATCAAACCAACTGACAGTACTAACGGTTGAATATTTCCAATTTTCTTAAGATTTATTGGCAAAAGGATTTGATTGATTCTTCTGTTGTGTTTGTTGGTGAAAGTCTCAAGCCAAATAATCCATTTGCTGTCTCTGCCTCTCAAGCAGTATTTTTATGGGTGCCGCTGTGTTGTTTATGACTCTGCAATGGAGAGGGGATTGATTTAGTCATCAAGTTCTTCATACTTCTATAAAGTGCAAAGTACATTTTCTTGATGCTTCTGAAATTGTTTGATCTTTTAAGTAAGTGGATAACATAGCTCGGTTTTTATCTACAGTATATTTTATTATACAAAGTGGTGGTGTCTTCTACTTGAGGAGTCCTCACTGTAAATCTGTTCAGGCGTAAGTATTCCCAAAGAACTGACATCTTCAGCTGAGTGACAGTCAGTATGTAGGTGGAAACTCTGAGGTCAACTATTCAGAAGTGGAAGAAACCATATGTAACACACTGCTGACAGTATAAGTCTCCACACACCCTAAATAGGTCACCAGGCAGTTTAAAGGATTGCTAACTTCGATATCTTGTAATGCTACTTCTGATGTTGTTATTGCTATGCTGATGAAATAAAGTTGCTATACTGTCGGAATAAATTAATAGACAAATCCTTTCAAAATTAGAGAGTGTGAGAGAAATAGAAGCCAGCCTTCTACCTTTAGGGTTAACGTGGGGGCTAGAGAGTAAGTACTTCATGCGGTTTATGTCAAAATGATGACTTTTGTTTTCCATTAATTCAGCAATAGATCGCTAAGGGGAACCAAAATCTGTCACACGTTTTCCAAAGTTCTGACACAAAGTTATTACAAATTAAACTTTATAGACAAAGACTTGAGTATCGTCAGCATAAGTGTAAATTTGCGTCAGTCTTGGTTCAATCTCCATGTTAGATCAACTTTCAGCCGTCCATCCATCCATCCCCAATTATATTCAAGCACAAGGGCTGGCATCGGGTGTTTTTCCAGGCTTTTTAGACCGTAATTATATTTTAAAACTGATGTACAAAAAGTAAACTAAGTTAGTGGAAAGTTCACTTAATAGATTTAACCCCTTAACTGGCGGCAAAAAAGGCAGCGTATTCAAACAAACTAGATCTGTCCCATGGATGGGATACTGCCAGTTAAGGGGTTAAACTACATCCACATTACATAATTGAGAAACATTTACTTGCTTAATTATTTATTCATCTTAAGTTGATGTATTTTTTTGACTCTTTTATACCTATATTACCAGCAACAGGAATCTGTCTTTCAACAAGTTATAAGCAGTGCTTCAATTTCTGGTTTCTACCACACACTTTGCCTCCGTGTTGTTTTACTTGGTGAGCCATTTTACAGAACAGATACTTTCAGATTTTAGCAACAGTGTGTGGTAATGATCATTCACACGGGTTGCAACAGCAGTGTCGTCATAGAGGGAAAGTACAAACAGCATAGAAATGATGTGGAGCTGGTGGAAGCCATGAATTCTAAAATAGTGTTTGTATCTGAGTATACAGCGGGGCAAGTGGGGACCTCAGGGTAAAACCAATACAAGCACATATCACTTCCAGTGTGAATCCAATCCTACTTCAATCTAAGCAACTGGCCTTCCTGGAAATTACTGTAGAAGGGATCCCCCTTTCTCTGGTATGACTGGCTGTGTTCATGTGCACCAGACAGCATGTGCTCTTTCTTTGTCCCCATCTTGGAGCAAACTCTGCCTGATTTAATATAATTCACTTCAGCCTCTATCTGCTCAGTCCCCCCTCGCCCCACTGCACCATCCCTGCTCTGGAAAATCCTCAGGATATTGGGGTAAGATGAGGTTGGTGGTGATGGGGGCAATTCCCCTATGGCTGCGAAATATCACTTTCTCCCTGTGGGGGGTGTGGGGAGAGAGGAATTACTGACACACACCACAAAATCCAAGTGGCCAGGGGTCTAAAGTTTCAGGGGGCCTGCATATTGTAAACCCCCTATTTGAGAGGATCATATCGTTTACAAAGCTTTCCTCGGGATAGCAGTTTTTATTGGTGAAAGTGACTCACTGTTTTTTTTATTATTTGGTCTCACTGCAAGGAAAGTTGTCTCAGCGTCATTGAGGCTCAAAGCCTTGTGGAACATTGTGGGTTGAGGTGATAATTAGGGGTTTGTTCACTTTTCTAGAAAAAAGAAGAGGAAAAATCCACTCTGTTTCACTAAAGCAGGTTTTCTTCCCCTTTATGTGCCCACCCGAGCAAGCTCTTTCTTTCTTTCTTTTTTTCTAACAATGCCAAGAATATTTCATTTTAAAGGCAGAGGCAGCTTTACTGGATGATGGATGGCATGGAGAGACAGATGGGGACAAGGCACTGATGAAAAATAAGTTATTTCAAAAAGTTCACAATGTCTTTATGAGGATTTGCTTTGTGTCACTTTGCTTTATAGTTTGTTAAGCTGGTTACACCATATAATAATATATGGTAATAAAACAAGGTGATTAAAAATACTGTGAAATTATCTTGAATAGAAATAATTTAATCTATGCCCCTGAGGCTAAACTTGGTGAATCCTGTTGGAATAAATTTCTAGTGACAGGACACACACCAGGGCTGTTAGGGTTAAGTGCCGTTAATGCGTTCACAAGATGTTCATTTCTACTCATATTTGTCAAGAAAAACACATTACAGTAATATCTGAGATTAGTAGTAAAAAAAAAAAAGCAATCTCTGTAGTGCAGTAGTTTATATAACGTCTTGTTGAATTGGTCGTCCCTTACATTACAGCCGTGATCTTCGATGTGTTTTATTTAGAGATGCACCGATACGATATTAATATCAGTATCGGCCCTGATATTGAAATAAAATTCTACATCGGGTGTGGGTGACAATGTTTATTATTTTTTACATATTTGACCAAGGTAGCCAACCTACTGTTTTTGCCCGTTTTCAGTTTCTATTCTTTGTTTTACATTAGCTGTTATACTGCTAATGTACTGACTGAACAAATTCAAGTTACGTTGTTTTTAAACCAACCTTGTGAAGCCTTTTGTGTATTTTAGTGTGCTCTACTGGTGCAGAGTTATCAAATAAATTTGGCATTCAGTACATTAGTGTCTGTTTTAAAAAAGACAAATTTTTAGTCAATTCGGCACTGTCTTTGTATGTCGGATCAATATCGCCCAATACCAAGCCTGAGATATGAGTGTCTGAATCGGAAAAAAGTGGATTGGTGCATCCCTACTTTTAGTTTGTGGTTTTCTCTATAAGATTTAGGCGTAAACTTTGCCTTGTAAGAAATATTCTCCATTTACTATGAAGCAGACCAGAAATCTGCCAACATTTTGTGGTTGGTGCATCTCCTAAGTTTAATAGTAAAAATGTATCGCCTGAATGCTGACAAACAAATCAACTGTCAGTTTCCTGGGGATTAAACTCTCTGACCGTCATTCTGACACGGTGAAGGTCGGGGTTTGAGGTTTGACAGGAAATCTGTGAAGGGAGGTCCCTTGAACTGCCCAGGCATCCAGCCTTTAGGGGTTAACCTTTGCCTCACGCCATTTCTCAAACAAACTAGAAGGAAAGCATTTCTGGGAATGAACTGGTGCCTCACAGGGCTTTGAAGGAATGCGACAACCAGCATGCTGGAATGTTGCGCAACAGCGAAGCACATCTAAAGATTATATGGTCAATTATTCTGTAAAGCTCCAAAAACCGAGGTAGAAATGAGAATGTTAGTCATTGCTATAGGGGCTCGGTAAAGTGTTTAACAGATATAGTCAGCCTCTATCCCCTTGTGTTGGATACAACATCAGACAGATGAAAAAAAACTGTGAGAATGGAAGATTTTGATGGATGACTATTTCTTTCAGCTGCAGAGATTCTTATATACCTCTGTTTTTGGATAGAAAGTTTTATCACTCACATATTAATAGACCATTTTTTTCCCAGACTAAAAGGTGAAAACCTGTGAAAATAAAAATAAAACCTAATTATTTGTCTTTCATACAATAAGTGACTAATCTTGGATCATCTTTCTGATGAAGTGTTGAGAGCAGCGTCCGCCAATATATTCTTATGACACCATAATTGGGATGAAATGAAAAAAAAAGGTCGTTCTTTTTTAACAAAGGGCCATACTGAGAGGAGAATATATGTCATATAGGTTTAGTTTGTCTGAAAAGCAGTTTCAATCATTTAAAATCAATTTGGATCCATTGTTTTGTGTTGCTTTGCTCTCCATCAGAGGAGAAGACATACAGTATCATTACAGGTCTTAAAATATATTTAGTCACATCTTGAATTCCTACTTTTTCCATCAACAACTTCTATTATTTATTAAGAAATGCACTGAGGCTTCTCTTTTCTTGTTGTTCTGGCTGAGGAATTCAGATGTTATTTCACACTTTGACGAAATAACAAGGCCCAGACACATATTTCTCCCAGCAAACTATCAAAAGAACATTGAATTATAAATTTGGCTTTGTTATACCTTATCTAGGTCATTGGAGCTGCACCCTGGACTGGAACCTGAACTTTCAGGATGGAGTTTGATGGTTCTCCCTCTGTCCATTCGCTGGGTTCTGACAAACTGCAAATTTCCAATAGACCCAAATTACTGGAAAATTGCCAATAAACCCAGTTTATAATAAAGCCACACAAACTCATACTTTTGAGTATGAGTATACATATTTTTATGTGTGAGTGCATGTGTGTATGGTTCTTCATCCTGTATGTCTCTGTGTTACCTTGGCGATGTATCTCAGTTCTCACCCAATGACTGTTGAAGATAGGAGCAAACTCCCTGTGACCCCAAAACGATAAGCAGGTAAAAGCATTGGGATGGATTTAGGTAATCAAATCAAAACATTCTTGTTACATTACCTAATCTTGCATACACATTATTAATGTGTATGCACATTATTAATGTGTATGCAAGATACACATTATCTTGCATAATGGGCATAATAGGACATGTCCATTATGCATGTCCTATCAAATTCATAGGACATGAATTTGTTTAGAATTCATGTCCTGTGATGGCCTGAAACGATAAATTTCTCAAGACAATAAATTGGCCCAGAAATTATTACGATAAACGGTAATATTGTCGTTTTGAGACTAAGGTTGGGTGATATGGACTTGGAATTTGCTTCTTTAGTTTAGGTAACTGCATGACTATAACTACATGGCACAGCATTCATGGTGCCAGAAACACAAATGCTTTCCTTGAAAAGCATTCACATTTGAAACAGGCTTCTTCAGGATGGTCCTTCCATAAAGAAATGAGATTCATTGATGTTCTTATGGAACAAACAGTGAAGGAAATAGCAATATTTGAAATGATACTGTCACTTTTGTTTACTTAAAATTAATTGGAATTGATTAATACAACAAAAAACAAAGTTCTTATGATAAGACATTTTTCACGGTAGTTGACAAAAGATACAATAAATGCCCACCCCATTTCAGACCATTTTCAAGAAATATATTAATGGCACAATAATGCATGTTTGCCCTCTAAAAGACTGGTAAGCTTTAAATTTTAAAATCCAAAACCAAAAAATGCAAAGGAAATAACCACCACACAAACAAAACACGTAAAACCATACGTGTAGAAGTGTCTAAACAAAATATTACTCATCAGAATGGAAATTCTCAAGCTGATTTTAATCTATCAAGCAATTAATTGATAGTTTATTGTGACTGGTTTAGTTCTAAATTTAAAAAGGTCCTGAAACATCTCAACTCACTGAAACCTGCTCTGTTCAACAAATGTCACTTTACAAAAACAGTCCCATCAAACAAAGTGTGCTTTGACAGCTCTAATCTCCTTTTCCTTTTCCTCTTTGCATATTGAACCAAAGAAAAACAAGACTAAGCCTGTTTGTTACACATCATTAACCGCTACATCATGTTACATTACCCCTAATGTGCTGAGACAAATCTCTTTCCCCCCCATGTCACTGACAAACACCCTCTATCTTTTGGCTTTACTCTTAAGCAAAATCAAACATATGCCTTCGATCCGCTCTCATTAGGATATCAAAGTCTGAACAAAGCCTGTTTATCTCCTCCCAACCAGGCCCAGCTAATTGAATCCAGAGCTAGATAGCAATCTTGTAAGTGTGTCAGTGGATTAGTAGGGCCTATCACCAAAGTAACCCAGGAGGAGAGCTGAAGTTACATCCTGGGGTTTTTGTTGTGTCCAAATGATTCGACGGAACATCCTCAATTGATATCCGCCTGATAAGATTTCCTTCCTGAGGCGAATGAGTCTTCGCTGCGATCTCCCATCTCTATCTGTGTCCAACAGGAAATTAGACAAGATGTAAAACATAGCAGCTCACTGACCCCCCAAGACCAGTTTATTTTAAGGCCTCAGTCAGCTTTTGTCTCCCTGAGGACCTTTTCTGAAAATCCCAATATTTATCTTTTAGCTGAACACATTATGTCTGATATGTTTTGAATTTTTCTATTTTTTCTCATTTTGTTAATTTCCTAAATCACAAAATGGGATCAAATTGTAAAGCTTTTAATTTCTTTAGGGCCTAGTTTACCTGACACCTTGACAAATGGTGATTCTACACTATGAAACAAACTGTGTGGTCAGCTTCAGGGATAGAGAAGCACTGACAAATTGTTGAATGACGTTAGCTTGACAGCCGCTGACCTGTGGACCAGCCAGATGGAGATCCAAAATTCAACACTTGTGAGTAATATTTATTGCCACTCATTAGCTAATGTGGTAATAAATTTTTACCTTAGTCTTTATCTGTTCAAGTGAAAACTACTCTATTTTTTGCGAGGCTTCTGGCAGCATCAGTTACAGTGAGGGTCTACTTTTTCTTAGGTATGCAAACAGACTGTAGTTTTAGTAAATCTACAGAAACATAACTATGCTAATCATTGATTTACAATTAGATTATGAAGACAATTTAAAATGTCTGCTCTGCAATCATTTTGCCTCTGTCTTACAATAGCTGCTCGTGCTCTCACTCACACCGTGTGACATCACCACTACTTCCAGTACAATTACTTTATCTTCTTATATTAGGACTCCTCAAGAAAAAATGGAACTGGATGAGAATAGTATTAGTAAATCAAGGCTTTACCAAGAATTGGAATTTTGAAGTTCCAAGCAGGCCATGTCATCTTTGTTAGAATGGAGTTGTTGATTTTCAATCGCAAGAAAAGATTCAACCCAGTTAGTGCAAAGTTTGAACTACAAAAACTTTTAGAGAAGTGCATTTGAAGTGTATTTAGTCAGTGAAAATCATTCCAAAATATTTCAACATCCACGCTTGTTTTGATTCTTGAATATTGCTTGTGCCAATCCTATTCTGTCTCTCTAAACCATTTCCATTCTCATGAACTTCCCCGGAGTCGACTCTTTCTTCTCCTTGGGGCCTCTCACTCCTCTTCCTCCTCCTCCTTGTCTTTTGTTTTGTGAGAAATAAGCTTCTACATGCTCCAAAGTTGCAACACAGGAAGTCCTGCTGGCCAAGGCAATCCCTCCTGGGTTTGATCTAAGTGCTAGCAAGAGCTTAACTGTGAAAGTGCATCCTGGGAATGTGGTTAAGCCTCGAGTTGGAGGCCCAGAAGGGTATTGTGAGATGACGGATGGCAATTTGTAGAAAACATGGTCAGAAAACTTATTAAATCTGTCTTTGATTATTTCCACACTATTTGTATTCATCAATCTGACACTAAATATGGAACTTTTTCAACTTACAAAAAACAACAAACCCCCCCCCCCCACATAACTCTTAAACAAAATCCTATTGTATGGTTAACAGGTGGGAAATTATGAACGTTGCTTTGCTAGAATACTGCCAATCAAACCCTGTTGGGTTAGATGTTTCTGCCAAGGTAAATGAAAACTTCCAAAGGAAAGGTGCACCAAACTTGGAGAATTGTTGCCAAGAATGGTTTTCTTAATCTAAAAAAACGGCTATGGTACGATTAGACTTAGGTTACCTCCCGATGCAGCGGTTTTGCATTATTATTTGTGTGTAGACTAATGAGATCAAGGTAAGCTGGAAACGTTTGGAAAGGGAACCTTTAGGGGCTTTGGAGGACTTCACTGATGTGTTGTTGCTGCTGCGTTAAGTCACCATGGGGGAAAGCTTCTGGCATTAACTGGGTTATAATGGAGAATTAAGTGAGCTGGATAGCAGGCTGTAAAATGCATGTAAATGCTACAGCGTGAAGTGGATTTTTTTTAAAAAGCTGAGGGAACCGGGAGGAGTTCCAAACAGGTGTTGGCGAGCCACTGTCCTAGCAGCAGCTATTGAAGAAGAAGTGTGAGTGCGTGTGGAAAGGAGTGGAAGGTGGCTATCCTGGGCCAGTTCCAGAGAAGCAGTCCTGAACTTCTGCTTCCTGAATAAAAAGAAGCGATGAAACAGTTTTAGGAGATATTAAAGTCTAGTCACAACTTTTCTATGAGTCTGAATCCAATCATTAGCCAAGAAGGTCTACACTGATGTGATGTCTGACATGTTGGCATGAGGAATTGAAAATAATCTCATTACAAGGTTCTTACAACATTTAGCAACTCACCGACCAAAGACCACAAACATTTTATGAGCTGTCAGAGAATTAAACAGCAATATGATGCATCAAGAATTTCCATGGTGACTTGTATAAGGAGAGGATGTACAGATATATACTGTACATGGGCTGGTAGGAGACACCAAGGATGTTAAAATCTTGTGGGAAAAAAACACCATCTTTTCAAGGTATAAACTCTAATATCAAATCAGTACTTAAAAAAGGTTGGTCAGCGGTGTCCTAATTTTTTCTCATGACTGTAGATGTGAAAACAAGAGCAGGATTTACATCACTTTCTTTACATTTTCTGTCAGTTTTCTGATGTTTAAAGTACAGTTTGATTCTGGAAGAAGCTTCTACCAAGAAAAAAAAAAAGGACATAAAAGGTGGAAAAAGCATCTGCAGCATTAGCCGCCATGTACGTCTTAACATAAAATCCACAGGTCTGAAACTTCAAAGCTGAGAAGAGAAGCTGTGCGGAGAGGCTGGGCTGCAGAACCCTGGCAGGTATAGATGGGCCAGTTATTGTCAGGAAACAGCCAGGGTTCCGAGGAACCAGAGCCGACCACTGATGGGAGACTTCAGAGAAAGAAGCTCTGTGGTAAAATTTCAACATCGCCAACTTGCAGCAAGAACACACACATCACACACGCTCACACGTGAAAACTGCAAATGTTATGCTTGCCTTTGAGGTTTAACTGGGTTCTTTTGCTGCCAGCACACTCGCGCTAAAGCCGACTCCAAGCACTCTCCGAGGTAGATCTTATTTTTCTTCTGCTTGCACACACAGACATAAGTGCAATAAATCCAAGTGACACGGTTGTCTTTGTGCAATATCTTATTTCACCTGTTAGCGCCCGCATACATTCAAGTGCTCAGTTTGCCCTAGTGGGGTATCTTTTTTCATCTCTCGCGCACATGAGCGTGCACAGCACAGTTTGAATGTTACCTGCAACCACATTCAGCGCGTCAAGACTGTCTTCTAGATTCTTATTTGGAAAAAGAAAAAAAAAAAGAGTCTATGCTTAGACTTTTAGGTTGAGACTGGCAACCCGTAAACCCAGGTGGCATCATTGTGTGACTTCAAGCAAACAGCAGATGTCTCGCTGTCAGACAGAACAAAAGATGTTCACAATGAAGCTCCAAAGGAGAGGCGCTGGTGACAGCACAATGCACAGGGTGTACCTCCATATATGAATCAGGAGGCATATGATGCATGCAGGAGCTTCGCCTCAGACTGTCCTGTTGAAAATGTGTCGGATGAAGCAAAATGTATAGTGCCTTGAAAAAGATTACTGAGGAGTTCATTGACATCAAAAAATTCTCAGAGTCTGCTAAACAGTAGAACAGACTTTAACGCTGTTCAAAGTAAATAATTTTTGAAACAGGAAAGTTGAACACGGCATCAGTTTTCATGGCACTGTTGCTTTTGGATTTATCATTTATTCATAGCAGTATTTTTGTTGCTTCAGTAGACAGTAACTGCATGTAAAATGATAATTTGCTGGGGTTTTTTCAGTCTACAACAGTAAAATAATGTCCATGATTCATGTTACTTCTTTGTCTCCCAACCGCTGTGTAAGTGACATGTACAGCTTCTCCGACAGAACAAAATATTGTGCCGAGTCAGAAAGAGAGCTGGAGAGAAAGAAAGGTGAGCACCAAATGAGTGAAGTGCCATCATCTTCCCATTATATCTTCCTTCTCACTTTTCAGTCATGACTCGTTGCCTCTTTCAAGCCGTGTTCAAACACTGGAAATTTGAGACTGAAGCACAGTAAACAACTTTGTTACTTTTGTATTGCTTAGCTTTTATATATTAAAATATTTCAAACATTTTTATTTACATATGTTTTCTGAACTTTGAACTGTTGAATAAACACCACAAGGAGTTACCTACTCAGTATGTTAGAAGCACACGATGCCCAACAATTAAAAGTGCCCTGGTTTAGATGAGGTTGAATTTTAAGTCCTCGGAAAAATGTCATTTGTGGTGAAAAACCAACTCTTTATATCTCCCTGAACACAGCATCCCCACAGTGAAACATGGTGGTGGAAGAATCATGCTGTGGAGAGGTTGTTCAATCGTTAAATACAGTGCAATCCTGAAACAAAACCCTTTAAGAGACTACAAAACAATTGATACTGGGGCAACCCCTCCAGAACAAGGACACCTCATACACACAACAAGGTGTTTAAGTATTTTAAAAGTTTCCAAGCTGGAGACTTTTTCAAAATTGTTAACTTGGCTGGTCTCATAGAAAATCTGTTTTTCCACAATAAGGGGTTTTATGTGGAACGGTTTATTATTGAGCCAGCTGTCTTTCTTCTGTTATCCCAGGCAGATATTGACTCGCTAGACAGGGGTCATCATGACAAGTTGTTCCTTTTGCTTCCTGCTGGGATGGGCCTACTCTTCCAATCATCAAAGTAGACCCAGGCTTTTTCATCCATGTGGGAAAAGCAACTGAAGCAAACTTACCCGCTCCCATTCACACACACACACACACACACACACACACACACACACACACACACACACACACACACACACACACACACACACACACACACACACACCCACAATAAAGTTTAGGTACAAAGTGATACTGAATTGCGCACACAACTACCTTTGTGTTGCCAGCATATCTTTATTGTTCAGTGGAGTTGGGAGCAGATGAAGGCAGAGGGAGTCACGCTCATTTTCACTGGATGATAAAGCTGCGCTTTCAGCAGCAGTGACCTGACAAGTTCTACTGTACAGTTTTGAGACTTCTCAGCACCGTGGCTTGATTTCACAGGAGAAAGCATTTAAGTGTGCTGCCACTATGTCTGGAATAGGAAGGTATTATGCTCAAACTTGGATGGAATTGTCTTATAAGAGTCAATCTGGCTCCGATCTAATGCAAAATTTAGTTTAGTTTTTTTTTTTTGCATTAAGAGGTCACAGTTAAAGTGCATGTATGGTGGTCATCCCAAAAGGCTAAACAAGTTAGCAACAACTGTCATGAAAAACTGCATTATAAACTCTTAGCGTCTAAAATAGGGACATCTTGATCTCAGGCCAAGTAGTGGCTTGGGGCCCAACCTAAGTATTTTAAAAGTTTCCGAGCTGGAGACTTTTTCAAAATTGTTAACGTGGCTGGTCTCATAGAAAATCTGTTTTTCCCAACAATCTAAGTGTTTTTCACCCTCGCATTGGGTGCTGTTAAAAAGTCTGTATTAGCTGGTGCGACTTTCTGTCTTTGTAGCTGCATTTTCATTACAAAACGTCGGGGATGTTCCACAAGCGTATAAAAAACACAATTTCACAATTACTGTGTTTCTGTTAAGTAAGACACACAATTAAAACCACACATGAATAAGCTTGTTCACACAATAAGTCATTAAAGAACATGCAGCGCCATTGTCCTCCTGCCACTTCCTGTCGTCTTCTTCATCATTTCTGCCAGTAGTAACATCCGGTTGTTGATCACATGACTCATGTGATGCAAAAAAGTTTTTCTATTGCACTTTTGAGAAATACACTAAATTCGACACAGGCGAAAAACCACCTTATCCTAGAATAAAACCATTTTATTGACAAAAGTGTTTTTCCAGAATTGATGTGTTGTCAGGAACCAATTTTACTTTTGTAATTCCAATTTGTGTAATTGAACACATGGTAAATGAAAACACAGCTAGTGTGATGCGACACACTTTGCTTGTCGGGCTCAATATTCCTCGACAACTCTCAGTGACGTAGCGAGAGCAGTGCAGAAAGCAACTGAAACACTGACCTTCAAATTTTACGGTTTTTTTGCACATCATCAACAGGTCATATGAAAACAAAGAGTTAGCATGCTAGCCTTAGACAAATGCTGTGGTTAAAGGCTCTGTGTGAAAACATTGTCAGTAGTTTCTTGTGTTTAGTGAAGACTGTAGTTAAATGTCAAATCGGCACTATTTTTACCAATAAATAATAAAAATCTATGTGTATTTTAGCTAAAGCAATGTCACAACATTACAGATGGTTTTTTAACCAATGTGTTAGAGCAGAATATGAGAAGTTCTATGAGCAATGAGAACAAGTAGCGTCCTTATCAAGAGACCTGCAGCAACGTGGACATCTGGGGTAAATGGGTGTTAAGCAAAGAATATAGAAGAATATTTTCAAGAATATAACATTTATAATTAATTAATAAAGTATGAACGGGGACTCAGTACTGGCAAATGCCTCAAAAGTTGATACAGTGATGAGAAATAAAATCATCAGAACATTCTTCTGCTATCAAAATGCGGTCACAAAAACTCTACAAACGATTGACAACTCTATATTTATGACAACAAATAACTGGAACAACTGATCTAAATCAGTATCAAATCAATTAATAATAAAATTAAAACTGAACTCTGAACTAACCCTTTACAGCCAAAGCTATCCACTTCAGAGTTTATTCCTCTCCACATTCCCACTATAAAAACTGACCACTAAAGCAATTATGACTGTGGCTAAATTAACTCCACTGCTCTGCAGAGCTGTGGTCTACATTTCTTTACTGTTTAATGATAGTTTTAAACAGCTCCAGGCGCTCCGTGACAAATAAAAAACTATCCAGCACAGGTCACTTTCTCTGACCCCGTTATTTCACATGCTCAGCATATTTAGTAGAGAACTAGTGCTTAGATTGGTCTAACTAAATGGTTGCTAGGGTTTCAAGCTGTTGTCAATTTTACAAGCAATGGTACCGGCTAACAAAAATACTGCCTCCCTTTCCTTAATTTTCTGATCTGAACAAAATGCATACAAAGGTTCTAGTTATGAACTGATTGAGCTGAAAACATTCTCCTCTTTGCCTCCCACTGTGTCTCAAAGTGGGAGGCAACAAGATCTGGGGCAGATGCTTCTCCATTAACTGAAGAATGCGAAGGATGAGGAAGCAGCAGCAGGCAGTCAGTGTTGTGGAGAACTGGTGAGATAAGCATTGTTTATAGGGGGCAGAACGCATGGGCCCCGAGGCGCTCAGCAGCTGACCGTGTAAACAGTCCCCCATCAGCTGACCCTCAGCAGCCACCTCTGAGGGGTTTTTTTTTACAATACTTGGAATATTCTGAGTCTCAGATGTTTGGAGAAACCCACAGTTCTGTTTTTACATCTGTGGCAAGATATAACTTGAGTAAACATGGTTGGAAATGGGTTTTCCTTGGACACTTTGGCTTCTTTGGTAATTTTCCAAGACAGACATCTAAGGGTACTGGGTCACTCAGTGATGACTCATGGCAAACTCGTAAACTTTACAAAGTAAAGAAAAATTAAGGTAGAAAACAACATTTTGAATCATGATAAGAAAAATGTTTAAATTGGAAGCAGGTTTTGAATGAGTTTTTGTTGTTGGTTGTGATTAAGGCACCTGTCTCACGGAGCCGCTCTTTAGTGAAACTGTAAAATCTTTGTTGTGATCCAGCCGATCTTATACATGATTCCACCGGCAGTTTTCAAAACCAGGTCTCGGAGTGGAACTTTTCAGTAACAACCCCTGAGGAGCTGTGAAGTACTCCCCAGAGGTGAAAGTGAACATTTGCAGAATGCATGGCTACTGGGTTTGTACTATAAATGCACGGGCAGATAACTTTCAGGAATATGTATGTGTTACTTTTAGAGACAGGTACTGGTTTACAAAATGCTAGTGGGGTGCAAGCTAAGGGTCAAAAGTGTTCAAGTGTTTGGAAGACATGCTAAGATCACAGTGCCACATAGTGGTTTGGCATGACATAACGGTGTCTTTGCAGTGTTGTCTAAATGTGGAACTTCTTGCCAAACAACTTAAAAAAATATCCAGCAGTTTCTAGACAATGTAGAGATATAGCCTAAAGAAGGAAGTATATTTATTTCAGTAATTCAGTTCAATGGTTTAAATAGCTAGGGCTTGTGGCCATTAAAACTAGAATATTACGTTAGACAATTCCCCAAGAATTTGTGATTGTTTTTGTGGTATTTTGAGGTCAATTTTGTGGGGCTACCTTGGAAATCTCTAAATTTCAGCCAAAGTCACAATTGCATTTTACTTGGAAGTGAAGTTTGGTGAAAGATTGGTTTAGAGATAAAGGAGATCCAGTCTAGATTACACAGTCAGTCACCTGCTGGATTTGGTTCACATCGTTTCATCAAGTCCAATGTGGACCAAAGCCAGTCTACATTTCACTGGAATTATGATGTAAATTAACTTTTCAGTTTAATTCTACGTTACTTTTAATCAAAGTAATTTCCATGGATAACAATGTTAAAAACAGATTGGTCTTTCATCTTATTTGCCTTTGTTTTTCTTTTTTAGAGGCGATTACGAGGAGCAGTTCTTCTGGAGCAGTGAGTCTTATCACAGCCTGCGTTGATACCAGGGAAATTTGCAGTTGGGGCTTCCATGCATATTTTCCAGTGAGGTATTACTGGGATGCCTGTGCAGCCTTGAATGCAAGAAGTGCATAATTCCTTATGTCACCAAGCATCAATAAATATGTTCAAATATTTACACAGATCGCCCTAATTACAGCCCTCCTGACCTCTAGATGTTACACAACCTCCAAGGCCAACCACTTCGGCCGCGTGTTGAAACAACCACAAATATAATTCCTCAAGTAAAGACTCCAAGTTTTTCCACCGCCTGTATTCTGCTGGTACCACTGGACGTGGATGGCAGTGCATTAGAGCTCAGCACCTACTTCCAACGCAAACATATTTGCACCCAGTGCGGCTAATTCTCCAACCCAAACTGTTAGGTGAAGTGTTTAATGCTGAAGACAGACAGAGAGCAGCCACTAAATAAGCCAGATCCCGTCTCAGCTCGGTTGCATGGGCTTGGCAGCTTTAAGGACAGTGGTGGAAAATGTACCCAAAATCGCCTCATAATATTCCCCCTACCTCTTGATGCACAGACTCTGTGCTGACAAAGTGACACTCTAAAAAGGATGAAGTGTCTTACTCTCCTCTTTATTTTATTATACTGACAAGAACTGCTGATGGACAGTAAAATCAAAAAATACTTACACAGAAAGAAGCAGCTGTTCCTTAGGGAAAATGACTGAACAGTTGCTTCTTACTGTACTATAATGAGGGTTATTGTGAGATTCTCTCTCTGATCTTTAAGTGTAGTGGTCAGGGATAAGGTTTTGGGTAAATTTAAAGAAGGGTGAAGTTATAAAACAATATCCTGAGCTATGCAATAACCCAAAATGTTAATGCTGCAGAAATCAACAGAATTACCACCAGTCATACACACTAGGGCCAAAACAAGTTCAATTTAAACTTTGCAACAAACCATGTAGGAAACAGCTTTTTATTTCGGTCACAGATACAATGGTATGATTTAGTTCAAAGAATATTGATGAGGTGGAATGGCCTAGTCCAAGTCCAGAACTAAAACCATTTCAGGAATCTATTTCAAGAGGGAATTAAGAAGGGAAATGGTAAATATCAACACACTCCATGTAATCTAAATGATTTTGAGGTATTTTAAAAGGAAAAATGACAACTTTATGATGTGTGATGCTGGTAGAGTCATTCCCTGAATAACTTGCAGATGTAATTGCAGTTTTACAAGCTACTGACTCAAAAATGAAGAGAAATTTTGATTTAAAACTATGTTCATAATTATGCACTACTTTGTTTTGGTCTATTATCTAAAATGTCCAAGAAAAGACATTGATGTTTGTGATGTGACATAAAATATTAAAGATTTCATGGGGTATAAATACCATTGCAAGGCAGTGTATAAGCTAAAACTTATACAATATAGTCAAAGTCAACTTGAGTGGTTCTATCTTATACTTCTATCAGAAGCAGAGTGCCAAAAATAGCAAGCCTCAACACCTGGAGCTAGTAACACACACACATGAAATGTTAAGCACAGAAGAGTCAGAAGCACATTTCACACAGACTTTAACAGAAAAATCTAAATCATATCTTACGGTATTTGTGAGTTCTGCTTTCCTCAACGTTTGATTGCATAATCTGGATTTATTAGAAAAGCACACACGTTTGGAGCGTTTGGCCATGGAATCTGTTATCAAGATGGTGTTGAGCAGAGTGAGTTGTAAAAACGTCTGCATGCTGCCGCGCCAAGGCCCGAGGAGCCCTCCCAAAACCTCTTGAATTGTGCTGATTTAAAGAGTAAACAACTCTGCGATTAAAGAGTTACAGTCCGGGCTTTTCGCGCCAAGTGCTACTCTTAGACGCAGACCTGGGAAAATTAGGCTGCTCTCGCATAATGCTGCACGCTTTGCCTTTACTTAGGAACAGAAAAGCCACCAAAGGTAATTTACCTGCGCAAATGCAAATAGAATTTTCACATAGATGCAAACACATATAGTACATGTTGTAAATATGTTGGGTAATTGGTTAAAAATATCTGACAACCCAAAGGGTTTACCATCCAAGAAGCCTTTCAAACAAATATTTATGCTTTTGCATAAAGAGGCCTTAATGATTGACATAAATATGCAAGGTAATTTTAGCAGTGCAATGTAACACACCCAACCGTACCATATTATTATGAAAGATCACTTCAAAACTATGAATTCAGATGTGGTTAGGTCTGACTGCAAGACTATCGAGCTTCACTTTTTCAACTAAGCATAGACAGGTCAAGAAATTTCAAGATACCTTTATTTTGAAGAGTGGAGGCGGTTGTACTGCCATAAATCAAGGTGAAAGTTTGATTATAGTCAGGTTAAAGTTCATCTGACAGAGTTTTTCTTTTAATTTTCTTCTTCTAATATTCAAATTGTATAGTGATATTGTGGTGTTGACTATGTTTAAAAGTTGTGTGCCATGAAACCAACCAGTCTAAATGAGAAAAGTGATCAAATATTCTGCAAGGTTTAGGCTACAATTGTGTTACTGGCAACAGAAAGTGTTTGGTTTCTCAGCAACTTGATAAGAGACATTAATCCTCATGTCAGTTCTGTAAATCACAGACTAGTGATTTCAATCAAAAGGTTTCATTTCTTCCCTTACTGCATCTGAGGCTTGTATATGTAATTAGGTTCCCTCCTGCCCCACTGATCATAAAACCCCTCATCTGCATAAGACTGGGTGCCCAATCAGACTCCTGTTATATTTTCAGACCTCCAGCCCACATCCACTTTCTCTCCTGCTTCAATTCTCTTCCATAATGTGTGGCCCAGAGCCAGTTGGAAACTACAAGGTAATATTCATTTTGTTTAAATCACGGCATACTGCAGGCTCTTGCCATATCGGCTACTGTTCTTTCTGTTTTCACAGTCGCACTTATTTCCTCTCAACCCTCGAAATTTCCTTTCACTAAGTGTCTCCACGCTCTCAAAACCAGAATGCTGAAAAAAGATAGTTTCACACTTAGATGAGGCATTGACATCTGTCCTCAGTCCAGGAATTCTTACTTCTCAAGGTTTATCTCCTTTCTAGGAAAAGCTCATGCTCCACACATCTCACCAAAGACCTTGTATTTCTTGGTTTGGCAAGGCCTCAGTGTCATTTGTTTATCTGTTACAATCTGGTGTTGTGGGATCTTAATTTCTTGTTAAGTACCTTATGCTAGTCTCTCCAGTTTAAGTCCCACTATGTCCACTGTCTTCTTAATCACTTTGTCTTTTTTCAGTCTTTTACCCGTGTCCTGTCATTAGAATTAGATTTCTTGGTCCATTTTTTTTAATTTTAAGGATCTTTGAGGTCCTTATATATTGTATAAGGACCTCACAACGTATACGTAGGGCTGTGGGGTACATTTTCATGTGGGACTACAAGATACTGGAATTACTTTTAAAAACTAAAATGGTCTTTGCATACTCAAAGCTGAGGCTATTTCTTTGGCACAAAGTTTAGATGGTTCCCTGTGTGAGTTGGGCACCGCCAGGTCAGTCCATTGTCTACGTCTACATCTAGAGTAAGATGTTCCGACATCCAAGAGCTCAACTGTATGGATCTTATGAATCTTTTTTGTATCTCATGTAGGTATTAGTAATGAGCTGCATAAAAGACTTGTGTCTTTTCTTTTCCTAATGGTCAGGTGATTTTAAGTATCTGGTCTGCCATCAGATAGGTTTTGGTATCAGTCACAAGGAACCTATTGTCCTGTCATTTCAAGTCAATTGCCAACTACATTCTGGTATTAAGGCGAAATGTCACATAAAATTAGCCCCTTCAGCACTTCATCATTACAGAATCTAATGGAATATTAATGTTTGCTCAATTACTGAAAGATTATGGATAGAGCAAACTGTTCCCTAGAGACTAATTGGATCCTAACAATTAACCTACAATTCCATCACTGATATATTATCTAAAAATGATCCAAGTATCCAGTTTACATTTTCTTCCTCTTCCAAGAAAGTAACTTATCCTATCATTCTTTTCATTAACAAAGACATAGACTTTATAGACTATGGATAGGTTCTGTTGGTCATGTCCCTGTACTTTGTACAAATGAAATTCAACAAGCCCACTGCCTGACAAAACAACCAAGGCCAAAGCGTTGTGAGAGGAAATGAACTCTAAAACAGAAACCTCTAAGGACGGATAAACAAGAAGTTGTTAAAGTTCAATACGAGCCTTCAGGTGGGAGTAAAAACTGCATTCACTAAATAAAACTATACCCCAATGTGTGTCAGGAGACACTTTGCGAAAGATCTGTTTGGTCCAAACTGGAGAGCTTTATGGACCAAACTGAGACCAATATAGGGACAAAAGGAAAAGGGGTGGGTGAGTTTTATTTTAGCCCACGACACAATCGAGGGTCAATTATTTAAAACTGCACAAATTAATGAAAAGGTAAAGGCAATGCTTAACATTATTGCACAAAGTGATCAAGGAAGGAAGGATGTGGGTTTCAAAGACAGTAGAAAGAAATATTAACAAATGCTGGTTGTGGGTAATGATGAGTCAAAGCAGGATGATTTAACCACTCCAAAAAATATGTGTTCATCTTTTTTGGAGTGTTAAGTGTCCCATAAAAGCCTGTGCCAGTAGAGTCCAGCAGCAAACCACCATCTAGAATCCCCCTAGGAAACGCTTTGGGTAGTGTTTTCTAGTTAACAGCAGCCGCTTTTGAACAATCAAACGTTGAATGTAAGCAAATAATGAGCATCACATCCTGTCATTATATTTTAATACCTTCCAAATGCATTTCTCAGCCTTTCAGTGATGATTGCCTGCCCATCAATCTGGGAAGGGTTCCAAAGCTTTTTCCAAACAATTGGCATTTCATTATTCTACAGTTA
Source organism: Xiphophorus couchianus (assembly GCF_001444195.1). Lineage (NCBI taxonomy): Eukaryota > Metazoa > Chordata > Actinopteri > Cyprinodontiformes > Poeciliidae > Xiphophorus > Xiphophorus couchianus. The sequence goes on along the minus strand of NC_040244.1, from coordinate 14,100,995 downwards.
AGAAAAATGTTCATCAAAAGGGCGGGTGGAAGGGTAAGACATCTGCAAATGGCTTTCCAGAAGTAGAGAGTCAAATATGAGACCATAGAAAGCACTGAGAAATTGTAAAAAAAGAAAGAAAAAAGTTACGTTGTATTTTGAATGTTAGAGTTCATGAGAGTACTGTTTCATGCAAGAAATACAGTGCTAAACTTAGGCTGAAATAAGATCTTCCAAGTGATCTGGCAATGTCAGAAAAAGAAGTGGAAAAATGTTGAGGATTTTTACACTTGAGGTTAGATATGAATGATTTTATAAACCAATAAAGATCAGTGCATTGCAATTATCTCCTAGAATGTGAAAATCTAGAGTGTGTGTACTTTATTCTAACCATGGCCATAAGCAAATCAGTCACCACTAGAGGGGCCTGATTCCTTTTCACCCTACCCCAAACTGCTTCCCTTTCCTATGTACTTCATTCAGAACATGTATGAATTTTCTTTACAGTCTTTTTTCTTCCCTCCTTCCTGACTGCTGCGTATTCGACATCCTTTGTCCAGTATACACTGACCCCTCTTCCGCATTATGCAAACCGTCTCGGTCTTGCCTCTCTTACTTTGTCTCCAGATCTCTTAACCTTAGCAGTCACTTTGACATCAAGTTCCCAATTCTGTTCCTTTTGGTAATTTCTTGCATGTGCTCCTCTTCACCTCTTTTGCCCTACCAGCTGTGGTTGGTTGGCCAAACTTTGCATGCCAAATTTTAATTTACTTTTGAGCACCAAAATTAGATTATTCCTAATTTTAATTTAATCTGAGTTGGGATACCAACAAGTTTGCAACAATTTTGGTTCATAATTCTACAATAAAAAGACATAATATTAGTATGCAAATTTGCATACTGCCATTCCTGATCCACAGGTTACTTCTTCCTTCCAGTGGGACTCTAAAGTGCAAGGAATCCTTGTAAATCTGTTCAAAGTTGCTCTAGTGCTGAGTAAGTCATGAGTCACTATAACAGACACAACTCTCAACATCAATCTTTGCATTCCTAGCAGCAACCCAGACGCAGACCTGGCTCTTGTTAGCATGTGTTTCTAGATGTGTTAACACGTTTGCTCTCACTCCATACATGGTTGGATGTTTCTGACACCAGTTAACCCAGATGTTTGCCTCCAGCTGCTTTACTCAGGACTTGATGTACTGGAGACACAATGCAGTTTGGAATAAGGAAGAAAAAAATCACACGTAAAAAAAAAAGAGTGATCAATTCTTTGAGAAAGGAAATTTTATCTGTGACAGCTGGAGAAACAGGACTGAACCAGGTGTGTGTTAAATCTCCCGTTCTGGTTTTGTCATCAAGTATTTTACGGAAATAAAAAGATTAATTGAAAAAAAGGCGGTCAAGAAAAAAAAAGAGGGGGAGAAAAGAGAGAAGGTCAAAGGAAAATAACAGTAAGTAAGTTGAATGGGGGACAGAATATAAGAAAGGTTCCAGTAAAAGAAGGGGAAAAAAGGACTAACAGAGGAATGCTGGGAATGGGAAAGAGCAGAGAGACAGTGACAGAAAACTGAGTGGAAAACAGAAGAGCTGGAAAAGGAGTCCTGAAAGAGAATGAAAAGAAAACAGAACCTACTGAAAAACTGACATCTAAAGAGAGACAAATGGGAAAAACCTGCGGTGAAGGGAAAGATGGATAACAATCGCCACACACTCAAAGCAGCTTGCATGGGTGTGTTTAGCATGTCTTGACTGAGTTAGTGCAAAGTTTCAACCTGTAGGCATCAAGTGTGTTGAGGCAGAGTCCTTGAGCGTCTGTTATGGGTTTACAAAAAGTTGGACAAGAAGATCAACACTGCACACAGGTGGTACTTATAACAGGTCACTGCATGGCTACCTCACACAGGAAACGGTCAGGCCAGACTTTCATAAGAACTTGAAAAATTATTGCAATAACTTTAACCCACTCCAGTCAAGTGGTTTAGGCTCATTTGCTCAAGTTTAAAGAGTGGTAGACCTTACTATAGAGCTGATATTTGCTACATGAACCCAGTTTCAGGTGACATGGACATGAGCCTGCCTCCCACAATAGGAGCGCCACTTCCACAGACAAATTAGCTTGATTTGAACAAGTAGAAGTGATGGCTACTCTAGCATAAGCAACTTGATAAAGCAAATGCAGTCGCTCCGTTCAATACTCCCATCCCTCACTTCCAACACCCAACATGGTCAGTAGTCAAAATGTGATGTGCTGTGTTCATGGACAGGACCCTGAATTCGTAACTTTGGAACTTCTCCTTTAATGCAGATGATGTGGTTCTGCTTCTTTTTGTCTTTAAGCTTTTACCTTTAGCATGCATGAGAGAGACTCTCAGTCAAGTGTGAAGACGTTACAGTAAGTAGACTACTTTCTCTTGATCAGGTGTGAGGCTGTGTGCCAAGCCAGAGAGTAGTTCTAGCATGTTGCAGCCTTTTTAAGACTATTGGATGATGGAGGAGGAAATGGATGAGGGGATGGATCAAAATTTTATCTGCTATAAGTGGTGTGTTGCTTGAATTTTGATAGTGATGAAGGAGCAGAGCTGAAACTACGTACTTGGAAATTTATGTTCTAACCGAAATTGATCCCCATGACCAAAAAAGTATGACAACAAGATTCTGGATATAAAAGGCTGGAATAAGTTTTGTCTGAAGGGAGGCTAAACTAAGCTTTGTAAGGAGTTCTGTAATCAGGAGTGAACTTTGGAGAAGATTTGCTCCTCTAATGCGTGAATTAGTGTAGGCCTCACTTTGGAGGGCTTCCAGGCATGTTTCACTTTCACTCCAGGTGAGGGCTTACACAACACTGAAGTTATAAAAAATCATTTAATGTATATAGTTTTGGATTTTGCATGTCCATTTTGCCATGAATTATGGTATTTTAGTCACCATCTAAGTCGACCTGAACAATGAAATTCTTCGTAAATGCCTTGCTCCTGAAATTCTGCAAATGAAAATGCTTTACGACAAGTCTAATTTATCTTGAAGTTTCAGAATGAACACTGCGCCTGTACTTCCAGAGGAGAGTATTTTTAACCGGTGTGGCTGTACTGTAAACACCGGCCGCTCTGTGTGTTCTCACTCCAAGATTTAAACGCTGCGGCCAACTGCAGACTCCCTGTGGAATGGAAGGCAATGATATAGTGCGTGTCAGACAGGGAACACTGAAAGAAGTAGGGAAAAGAAAGCAGTGGAATGGATAATATTGTCTCTTGTTTTCAATTTTTACCCAGTGATCATTAGGAAATCTCAGATGAAATGAACCAGCACAAAGAAATATGAGTAAATCAAATCTGCGGTGGCTAAAGCATATGTTAAGGTAATCTGATTTTTTTTCTTCTGTATGTTTAATTTGATAATCTCATGGTTCAATATGATGTGCTAGAACAGAAATCACTGCCATATTTCCAGCTTGGATCAGGGAAAGTGAACTGGGGTGCTTTCTCCTGTTAACACATTAGTTCTAATTGGCTGAACAGACCACAGACTGTTTGACCTTCTACTGCCATGATGCCACAACTGCAGAAACAAACTTTTGCAGCTCAGAATAAAGTTTGTCAAACTGATACAAAAAGGTGCCAAGACAAAGCAGTAACTTTTCTTTTTCTATGTAGGCAGTTGTCCTTTTTCATTTTTCAATATTTATTTCTGTATCCTATGTCGAGAAACAGGCCAGTCAAGAAAGGAGCAAACAAATTGCAAATGAATAGTGATGTTATGCAACTCTGAAGATGAGTTTGAGTTTAAACACAGCAATTTGTGTAGAGAGGATGTGGAAGCTTATGACAAACGTTTAATAGAGAGTAGGTTTAAGATCTAACAAACCAGCGCCCTATGGAGGGTTTGAAGAGCTCTAAGTTCCCAGTGAGCATGGACATGGACATGGCCAAGGTAGCAAGCAATCGCTTCTGGCAATTTTTGTTATTTTAAAAAATACAATGCTGGCAGCAATCAGGTAGATGTGGGAATTCTTACAGCACTGATCCTCTTATGTCTGTGTCACAAGGAAATACAAATGTTCAAGTCCTGCAGTGGCTGTATGTGATGTCACTGCATCAAACACAGTGTGAATGGAAACAGCTAAAAGTCTCACTTTCGGAGAATAATTATTATACATGTATTATACACAAAAACAAAACCTTTCTCACAAAACACAAAGAAACAACGACAGACGTATTTGATGTTTTAACACGAACCTCGTTAAATATTAAAACAAAAACATCTCCACGACATGATCCTACCATCCCAGTGTTTTTACCTTACTGACACTATTATGATTATGGACCTGTTAGGACCAGTAATAGATGTGAAATCCCATGTTTTTTAAACGGGTCGATTTCTTCCTCGGAAACAGGAAGCTCAAAAAAGTTGCTTCAAATTCTTGCTTAAAAATCCCTCCAAAGTTGACAACTTTTTCTCTTTTGAGTCGACAGAAATAATAGCCCACCTATGGAGCTGCAGTTGAAATGGTGTGGCTCTGAACAGAACACTGAAACAAGCCTATGTGAATCGGAAAAGTCAAACCCAGTTTGCATTCCAAAATATCAAAAAGACTCTTGGAACCCATAAAACAGTTGATACAAAGTGAAAACCATGCAGACAAAGAGACGGAAAGCTAAAGAGAGAAAATACACACAGTAAGGGCCACCCAGAGAAAGAACAACCACTGCTTACATTCTAGTCACTCAAGCCACTGGACTACTGACACTTCACGCAACTGCACCTACTTTGAACGTGTCCATGTTGCCGTCTAGAAGTTTATCCGGAACAGAGCAGAAGATGACCCAAATAAGAAAATAGACAACAATAGATCCGGATTGTTTTCTGCAGTCAGTAGAGTATCGTCTGCACAGACGGACGCACGCAGGGTCAACAGGATGTTTTTTGTTCTTAAAGTGGACAAGCGTGTCTGGCACTCGTCTGCACCTCCGGTAAATACTCACGTACTCTGCAGGATAACATTTCCCGAACATCAAAGGCTCGCAAAAATAGCCGCATGTAACGGTCACGAGTTGGGTGAAAGAAATTTTTGATAACAGCCATGTTTACCCTACGGAAATGATTTTTTCTTCACTTGGGTAAGGCAGATTAACAGCAGAATGCAGACCCCTTAAAGTAAAAGTACACAAATATTGAGGAAAGTGAATGAAAAGATTTTTTTTCTTCATTTACATGTCAAATATTTGATAAAAGACCTTTATGTAGAGTTCAGTTCTTTAAAAACACTAAATTACCCCTGGCTGTGTGACTTGGACAGCAGCCAAAAGTCATGAGGGACAAACTAATTCCATATCAGTGGGAGCTGCACTTTATTGAAGCCTGGTCCATTCCTGTGAATGCTTCTTCATGGCCTGTCATCCTGCAGTGCCACTGGCAGTGACTGATGTGAACTGTCAGCATAAAGTACAACAAGGAGAGCAAAACGTCTAACCTTGTTCTCATCTCCATCAAGGATGGTAAATTGGTATCTCTGACAGCTCCAAATCATGGAAAGATTAAGATGAAGCCTTTGATAAGCGCAGGTGCTCCCCAGTACTACCAAAGACATGCAAAGCTGTGGTTTAATAATGTCTCATAGGAGCTCTGCCTTATTAACCTCTGCTCTGCAAACTCGTCTGGAATCTCAAAGCAAATACAAGAGAAAAAATACTACGGAAAACAACATTGCTCTTAAAAGTAGTGTTGCAAACAGGAACAAGCAATTACATTTTCACAAAAACTATCAAAGCAATCTTTGTTTTGATAAATATTGTAAAGGTCTGAAAAGTCTGCAGTTTAAACCCAATAGGTTTAAACTGCAAAGCTGCTACTGCTACTCTTTAGCGTGGCCATTGGCTTCCTATGAAATTCCACTTGATTCTCATCTCCCTTCAGCGCTCTATTTGGGATTTCTTCCAGTTAGCTTGATTTCTAATGATGAATTTCAACTGAGCGATCGACAAACAGAAGAGTTGGGAACGATGGCGTTGAGTTTCTGCACTGCTTTGTAATCGTAGTTCAGCTATACAGGGTTGTAGTTTGGCAATGGCATCGGAGGAAGTAAACGAAGCCATTCAATCCGTGTTGGCCACACTTTCAAATATTGAGGAATTAAAGTTGGAGCAAAAGGAATGTTTAAGACATTTTATTGCTGGCAAAGATGTTGTGGCCCTACTTTCTTTTTGTTGTTTACAGTGTATGCAATTTACAGACTGAGTCATACTGAAGCTGGAGCATTACATACATCATGGCCAAACGTTAGCGACTGGGTAAAAAAAAGCAATTGTTTCAATAGCTTTGCTTCATATAGATGTCCTATATGTAGCAAAGAATAGAACAAGGGGCTAGATTTTAGCTACTTTTATCGAGATTAATGGACACACCTTTCATTTTAGAGGCTCCTCACACCTTAAAATTATTTCCCCTTTTGAAGTCAAGCTCAAAGCAACTGGACAGCAATTCTTAAGACAGACTTGAGAAACATTGTGTTTTAATTTTGCGGGATCTCATTACACCCATGATCAACCATCATTTAGGATTTTTCTGCACTCAACTAAATATATTATACAGAAATTACATGGAATTCAGTTTTAAACATTAGCAGCACCAACATAATCTACATATGTGAGAGTGGAAAATGTCTAATGTTGCTAATTTGAATCATACCTAAATTCATATCTATGGTGTGTACTGTATATTACCATATTCAAATTAATAATGGTTACCTAATTTAACACCTGTATCACTGGATAAATGCAATCAATTTATTTTTTATATATAATTGTGATTAAATTCAACTAGGAAGAAGCTAACGCAGATCTAGGAACAACATACCATATTACAATTGAAAGCAATGCAATTTGCCAATAATGTTATCAGAAAGTAGGTTAGCTAGTATTAGCAATACAAGCATAAAACAATGGATTTATCAGCCTCTAATCCACTCAAACACTGTAGCAATCTACTTATTTTTCATTTAAATGACACTTAGCATAAATGCCTTTAGCCATGTTTTACTTTAGCTGCAAAAGGAAAATAACACACAGCCGAATATATCAACACATTTTAAGTTCCATTCAATATAAACCTGGTCTAAGAAGGATAATTGTGTCCTTTCCACACACCATTACCCTCTAAGCCAGCCAGGGAGCGGCAGCCGTTCAGTCAAAAGTGACCCTGTTCTCACCCTTACATTACAGTACATGTGATAATATTAAACTGTTCAACCCGAGCAGAGGAAAGGGATTGGAGTTGTAACAAAGGTATTTGTGGGAAGATTAACTTTGGCAGCTCTTTGCAAAGTCTTCTTGCAGGCTTAATGCTTTAAAATGTGCAACACCCAAATTTGGTCATCCTGCTGCAGTTGCTGCATCTGTTGCCTTGTCTCTCTGCCGGTGAAGCGTTCGTTTACTTTTGCTTATAATAAAATAGATTGAGGAGCTTTTGCCTCAACTCATCATTAGGTGGGTCTCCGTTACGGGTCAAATTGAATTGTTGCAAAGAGGAAGGTGGAAATTTCCAGCAGAGCCTCCAGAAATGCTTAAAACCTCGGAAAATACAACCAAAGTAAGGATGTGCTGAACTTCTGGCAAACAAGCCAACACTTGTTGGCACTATTGGCCACACAGAGGTGGGGGGTTGCATTTGCACAAACAAGCAGGAACTCACACTCTGCACCCCTATACACACTATACACACACACACACACTCCCCCCTACACTTGATTCTGAATGATAATCGAAAACAAACAAACAAGGAGTGTTGGTATATGTAAACAGAGCAATGAAAAGGATTTCAGTCTTTTTTCCTCTGAAATGCAGGGGAGTTCTTAGGTTCTTAAAGGACTACACAACACAATTAGATAGACTAATTACTCCTCCATACCACCCATTCCTCAACCACACAGACAGGCCGGGGCAAGCCAGAGATTTCTTCCTGCCTACGGTACACTGATTTTCTTTCCGAAGCAATTTAGGTGATGCTCAGTCAATGAGAAGTTTAAGATCTGTAAACTGCCAGGAATATTAAGTGCAGGTATCAGAAGGACGTGCTTGCAGAAAGTGTCAAACTGTCAAGTTGGGTTAATGGTGATGATGAGAAGCCCCTAAGGGATTTCCGCAAAGTAGGGGGAAAAAACGGGACATGTTCAGCTTCAAAATCCCCAAACAAAACACTGGCTTTAAAGGAATAGCTAGAAGTTTTTCAAATAAGGTTTTGTTGAGGTATTATAAGTAATAGTAATCTTTCTAAGTAATCTTTCTACTACTTACAATAGAGATTGTAAGTCACACTGAGTTGTAAAATAGTATAGGAACTGTCAGATGAGTTTAAAGTTACCCAGTAAGTTGAACAGATTTATCTATTTTGCCAATAGCTAAATTAGTTCAACTATTTTTTCATACCCACAGGTATGAAAATTGTCATACCTGTGGGACACAACTCTATCTGATCAAATATTTAACAGACTTTTTAAAAAACAGTCAAATTTAGCTTGTAAAGTTGTTTACATGCAGCCAAGTGTATCATAAATGCAACAACATGCTTTAAAGAGGCTAAAAACTAAGGAAACAAAGGGGGAACAAATCATATAATCATGAACAGCACTACCAAAAAATACTAAACTAAATAATTCTAAAAAAACCCAACCAAACAAAATAACTGTGACAAATAGAACAGAATGTAGAACTAAGGAAACACAATCTTACTTGTAAAGGACAAAAACGGTGGTTCAAAAACATAAGGTCGTGGAGAGATTATTTATTTTCTCCACTTAACAATAAATATCCGCCTGAGGCAGCCAACTATTGTGGCTCATCCAGCTGATTTTCAAAACTTTTACCATATTTGTTGTCCGTATACAAATGAAACGTTCCTTTACCCCTGGGGTACTTAGTACCGACCGATTACCCTCATGAAGTGACCGATAACAGCTGAAAGTCAGTTGGCTGAGCAGCTATAAAAAGTCTAGCATTGTATCCCATGGCTGTAAACGTTTCTACTTTACTTGCCCTGCTCTGAGGATTCCCTACAAGTCCAGTCAATCTCTCACTAACTCTCCGGCTAACTTAAAGTAAACAGTAGCATGCTGCACGACCACAATAACTCTCCCTGAAACATGTGACCGTGAGAAAAAAAATAAAACAAAACAATTTGGCAGCTGATCAATAAACAGAGATTTTTGCCTCAACAAGTTTTTTGTTTTTTAACTGAATCATTTGCATCATTTAAGGAATTGCCTCAGGCTTATAAATGACTGAGAATATCGACACAGAACCTCAGTTTAATGCACCAAACTGATGAAAAAAACTCAAAGAAAAGTCACAATAATGTCAGTTTAGCAACAGGTTAATGCTGAACTCCAAACCTCCCCCCTTCAGTCAGGAGGCGAAGTGGACTCGGTCAAAGACACGCTGGGAGGATTCACCAGCAGCAGAGCATGGACTCATATTTGTGTTTCTTCTAGCCCAGGAGAAAAAAAACAAATCCACCGTTTTGTTCCTCACCAAAAACATGAAATCCAGATTGGAAAAGTACATTTGGGTTTCTTTCTAGTTTATTTGTGTGTAAACAGAAAGAAGAGACAGCTGGTGGGCAGGTGGAGAGAAACGCTTCAGTTTGCGCTCTGACAGCTCGGTAAGTAGGATGGGCCAGCGGGTTGCTGGAAGCATTTGGCGGGGAGGTTTGAATTCTCCTCCCTCCACTCTGTAGACCAACTTAACTCCTCAGCTGCAGTCTTCGAAAGTCAGCCGAGTATATCGGAAAAAGGGAAGAAAGTAAGACACACAATGTAGTAAAACCATGCTTTGGAAATGTTTGGAAATCTACCAATCTACCCCAGCACTGTAGATAGAAGGGTCTTTAAAGTTTCCTTCATAAAAACTTCCATTCTACCCCGAAAACAACGCAAACGGGGCAGAGAGAGTCACGACACGGTCAGTGATTCATCACTCATCTACTTTCCCCTCTGAGTTGAAGATGTGACAACATTCCAGCGCAGCACAAATGACTCACTGCTGTGCAAAAAAAGAAATCTGCTACAGAGGAAGACAGACACCTGCTGCAGCCCAGAGGGAGCTGACAGCCTGACACCTGCGCCGCCGGCCGATACACAAGCCCTCCACTTACCTTGCAGATCTTGCTCTCCTCGCTCTCTGCTCTGGCCTTTCCTCCCGCCGTCCTCCTCTCCTGCTGGTACTCGGACCTGACCGACAGCTGACAGTTGAGCGCCGGGGTGCCGTCACCTGGCCCGAGGTCCCGCTGCCGGGCCATGAAGCCCTGCGAGGCGGCCGCTCGGACGGCGCTGGGGATGGGGAGGGCAGTGTGCACCGGCTTGGTGCCCACCACAGATGGTTGCCTCAGCTTGGAAGCCACACCAACTACAGGCATTGTACTTCTAGGCCAAAAAAATTAAGAGCGGTGGTGGAGGGAGAAAGGAAGTTAAAAAAAAAGAAAAAGAAAAAAAAAATCAGAGGAAATCTGGAGGGTTTTTCCTCTGAGGGAGCCAGAGCTACAGAAAACCTGCAGTTGCCTGTTGGAGTGAGAGGAAAGCAACTGCTCTCATTCTGTGGCCTTCAGCGAGCGCAACTCCCAGAAACTGAAAGGGCTTCTCCTTCCTCCTGCGCTCTTCCTTCTCCCTCTCCTCCCACATGCAGCAGAGCTCCCTCCCCTTCCCTCCTAGCCCTGTCAGAAATGCACCACCGAGTCAGAGACAGCAGAGCGAGGAAGGGTGTGGGGGGGGCTAAACTCCTCTGAAAGGTACAACAGCCACTATCTAGAGAAACGGATCACACAGTGTGTGTGAACTTTTTTCTAAAAAAAAAAAAAAGGTGGGAGAGTAACAGAAAGAATGACAAGAATGTGTAGGACTGTCTTGTATTGTCGTAAGCATTTATGTCTGTTGAACTGTTTTGCATTTTTCATGCTACCACCACCAACTTTCGTGGCTTTTGAGGGAAGTTCATGTGATAAGCCAACGCAAAGTACTGCAAGGTTTTAATTTGCTTTACACAAAAAGCTAAACAGTGCGGCATGCATTTGTATCTGGTTCCTTTAAACACGGTACGGTGCTCTGACATTCAGGAGCCATCTTATTAGTTGAGCAAAGTTTGCAGTAGGGGTGGAAGATGGTGCTTTGATGGGATCAGAGCAGATTAGACTTCTTAAGTCTACAAACAAAAATGTTAAAAGTGTCTAAAAACTAAGACTTCACACACCATCAATGCAGAGAAAACAAGGTGGAGGCAGCATCATGTTGTGGGAGAGCTCTGTTACAGTAAAGCTTTTCAGATCTGGGTGGTAGAATAAAAACGTTCAGGTAAAAAAAAGTGTGAGGCGTCAGTTGTAGAAAACATTTCTGCTAAACTGCTAATGTGCTAACAGTGGAGCTAATTTTTCATTTAGCGTTTTTGCTCATTTTGAAAACGCCTAAGTAAAGTTTTTTCTGCATAAATTCTAATTTACCTGGCTGTTTTTGTAAACCTTCAGTTGAGTAAAGTTTGAAAATGTGAAAGTTGAAATTGTGAACTATTAAAAATCCTTCAATTAGTTAGATGTTTAGAGTCATGCTCTTATTTTGAAGTGTATGAAGAGTGTGTCCTCTGCTCAGGTTCTCTTTTTTCCCCAATAATGTTACTTCATACAACAAACACAGGAATTATATAAAAAGATATATGCAAATCCAAAGACATTATAGAACATGTAAATTACGATGTCAAAATTAATTGATGCTGAAAGGTTTAATTTTTTCAAAGGCAGATATCATCTCAGTTTAAGTTAGCATGTTAGCATAAGGTTTCGCTAAATACTGTGTTGCAGAAGCACTTTAGCATTAGCAGAACTAATTTTCATGATCAGTGCTTTAGGGTTAGCACAATTAACTTTTTAATCCCTAAACTATTTTCATGTGGGCAGTAAAAACAAGGCACTTAATAGATTAAAATAATAATGGAGCAGAAGTGGCAGATTTCGCTCTGATGTCAAGATAAATATATATCTTTATGTAATAAAAAGCTGAGTTTCAAATTATTCACCAAACCTGCATTTTTAATCAGCACAGTTACAAAAAGTATGATTTTAAATGTGTGGTTTGGTAGTGAGGATAGAGACTGAGGTGGGTTGCCTATAATTAGGTGGGGAAGGTGAGAATAATGAGGATGAAATAGCTTAGCTGAAAACCTTTTACCAGTCAATTTCTTTTATCCAACCATCACAATCATGACAGAAAGTAAAAGATCCTGAAAACAAACCCCTAAATGAAGTTTTCTTTTATGTTTAATAATGATTTTTTATTGTTTCAACCATTTTTTTCATAAGACTAAGAAAAATTAGCGTGGATTCCCTTCAAGTATACAGCTGCAAACACCACAAACATATGGCCTGTATGTGGTCCATTTGGACTCTATTAAAACCATGGAATATGACATGCATCTTGTTTTTGCTTATTTTTTTCCTTTCCTAAGGAATCCCTCATAAGTAGAGTTTTATATGGAAAGGTTGCATCTGGTTCCGGTTATGGAGGCTGAGGGAAGTCCAGAAATCAGAGGGGCACAGTGTGGAGTCATGGCAACTGGACCGTTTAAAGATGGGATTGTCCAATAAAAGGAGCATTTAAAGAAAAAGAAGGAAAAGAATATGCAGGCGCAATATTTCCCTAAAACGCGCAACACTGGAACTTTTCCTCAACAAACCCACGCTGTAGGTCCTTATACATTGCCTTCTCATTTCTGAAGCAAGGCCTACACTTAACCTATGCAAATAGAACAATCAAATATTAGGATGAAACGTTCCTCTCGGGGAACCTGTTAAGAATGGCCTCATTACATATTTAATCTGGCAGCTTCCTTTGCTGCTCTGCTTCATGGGGGCTCAGTGTTTTGCCAGGGCCTCGGCCTCCCTCCGCCCAGAATAGAACCGGCAAGTTCAACATGTTTTCAATCATGCACCAGGGGCTATCATGACAGGTCTAAAACAACAGAACACCACGTGAAAGACTGGCACGCGTCCAGCCTGGGCTCCAGCTCCTGCTGGGGGTGGTGGGGGGGCTCAGTTGCAGGAACAGGAGCCTATTTGGGCAGACTCCAGCTTCCCAGCACAGCCTGGAACTGTTGGGACACCTGTGTCTTATAAGGTTCTGGTGAAATGAACTGAAACAAACTTACACCCAAACTCTAGTGAGGCTTTGAAAGCTCAGAAGGAGCCTTATTTTTCATCGGGGTGCAGAGAAAATGTCTTTGTGTTGGACGGACGTGTGGGTAAAGGAACTTCTGGTGTAATACAGTTGTGCAAGCTCCTCATTTCACAGCAGTAAAGGTTCCAAAGTCAATATTCAATCCCAGGTTACCTTTTATACACACGGACCAAGCCAAGCAGGTCGGTAACCTTATGTTTGGCTACAAGGGCAAACTACTTCTCTTAAAATAGTGCCGGAGCCAATTGGGTCGTGGCTGAATTAGGAAGGGAAACATTGATGATGAAAGGAAATGAAACATATAAACATATTTTGATGGGAATTACTCAGCACTTGTCAGGTCAAAACAATGAGACTAACTATGCTCATGTTAGGTCAGTCTAAAGGGTAATGTCTTGAAGAATCTAAAAGTAAATGTTGGAACATATTTCTCCACATCCCATAACGGAATATGTTCTGTCTTGACCGTAGTGGGTTTGTGATCTTGACGTTATGGATCCAAGGAAACCACAGCTAGCTTGTTAACCCCGTGCTAGCCAAACTTTAAATCCTCTTCACCACATCTAGATTGAGCTGCTAGCATGCTACTGGCTAACTAAAAAAGGTGAATCTTGTAAAGTGCACAAGTTCAAGTATATTTGTTTTACATTTGTAACAAAACCTACATGTTTTTTTGTTTTTTATCCTGGACTTCCTTGTTCCATTGAGCAGATTTTCCATCTTGAGTTTCAGGTGCTAAAGTTAAAACAATGATGCAACCAGTGAAGCATGAAAAACTAATATTTCAGATCGTGCTACAGCTCAAACCTGATAGTTCTTTTTAAAAGATGTTGTTTTTTTTCTTTGCAAGAATAAGACAGACACTCAACTCAAATGTCAGAGTGAGTAAAATTGTAAAATTGTCAAATCTTTAAACAAAAGGGTGGGAAACATACAGGTATGCAAGCCACGTGCTTACTGAAAGTACAATGTCACTCAACCAGTTTCTAACTCACTGTCTGCACCAGTAGAAAAAAAAGAGAAACTTTTCAGCCTGTGATTGCTACATCTCTAATGCCCAGTTATTTACTTTGTAGCTCTTCCTCCTTTTTGACAGCTTTTTGTTCCAAATATGAATGTTTTATATTTGGAACAAATATAAGCCTTAAGAGGGAGTTATTCCTCTCCACTGCCCTCCAGTTCTTGCTCAAAATGAGGGATTGAGTTGAAGTGGTGTTCTTACATGGACATTTTACAGAAATTATTAGGACTTGCTCTGTATACAAGTTTGATTCAATCTGTCTACTGGATCAGCTTGTTCTAAAACGAGCTGGACTGAAATGAATGAAACTGGATTCCACTTGAATTACATATGGAGAGACTTGAATTAAAGCTGCCAAGTTTATTTAGATGGGATGTGTTGTAAACTTGCACTATTCACTAAAAAATACTGGAATAATTACTGGAAATGTGTGTGCATGCACACACCATCATAAAAAGTGTGAACGGTTCAGATGATTTTCTTTCACCTCCTTGCATCACTTTGTTGCTTATGAGTTTCTGGTTACATATTTATTGCTCACTAATTAAACATGGGAATTTTCTACATTAGGCAATAGCAATATTAAGCAAAAGAATACTGATAGCAATTAAAGCTTAAGGGTGTCTGCCAGCTTCATTTAGAGCAGTGACGTGTGGCGACGTTCACGACTGGTGAAGCACTGAGTCCTCTGGAGTCAGATGTAAAAATATAGAAAATCCCAAATAGAAGCTTCCATTTCAATTTTGAGCTAAATTGAAACATTTAGTTGGTTTAAAAGCTTTTAATTGTACTTTAACAAATTACAATAATCTCAGTCTGCATGCTTCAACTGGTTGAAGACGTGTGTATACTTTCAGCTCATTGGGCAGTCAATGGAACCGTCACTGACTGGTTCCAGTGAGACATATGTTCATTTTTCAACTTTCTTGTGTCGTGTCGTGTCTACAAGTATAAGAGCGAAATTTGCTCGAATATTGCTGGACATCTAATTGTCACCTAACTGAGCAATGTCCATAGGAAATGAATTGAGAGGGAGCGATGTTGCCTCTGTGTGTTAAGCCCGTAAGAATAATAACAGCCTACTGCTTACTTTTTAAAACAACCCACGTTTGAGCAGAATTAGGGGACAATACTACTGAACAGGCCTAATTTATAAGGTGTAATAAAGACATGAAAAATATGGTACAAAAGACTTTTGGTAACTTATTTGAAGGAGTGTGCATAAGACACTGTCATAAACATGACATAACACGTGTTATGAACATGAAGGATTCTTTATGAATGTTTATGACTGTTTTCATGAAGTGTCATTCGGTAAGTAATGACACTTATAAGACAAAGTTGCTTTAAATGTTGCATTAAAAGTCCATTAAAGGTGCCAACTTTGCAATCAAGTATATACATTTACCAAATAATGCAAAGTTGGCACTTTTAATGGACTTTTAATGCAACTTTTAAAGCAACTTTGCCTTAAAAGTGTCATTATTTACCAAATGACACTTCATGACAACAATCATAAAACTTCATAAAGACTTGTTCATGTTCATAGCAGGAGTTATGTCATATTTATGACAATGTCATATCAGTCTTACGAACACCCCTTCAAATAAAGTGTTACCAAACTTTTTTAAAATTTCTTAACATAGCCTGACTTTGAAATTCTTGTTTTCTATGAAACTGAAGACAAATTTATCTTTTTTCTGCTTTACTGAACATCACTTGACTAACCAATGACATTTCTTTTTACATGTGTTGTTTAATGAAGTAGTTGATGATGTGAAGTAAGCCCTTCAGCGTTAAAATTCAGCTGGGGAGGCAGCATTAGAATTGCCATGTGTTTACTATCTGCTGCAGTCGAAGGGGTGTATGATTTGGAAACCGGCACTGACTGATGAATGTGTTTGTGCTTCATATAAAAGATACTGCCTGGGGTCACATGACGTCAGTCCTGATGTTATACTGTGACTGTGAAAACAAACATGTTGGGGTGTAGGGAGATAAAGATGGTCAAACCCCAAATACGACTCCCACCGTGCACGCAAACACACACCAACACACACAGCCGTAACCTGCTCTCCCAGGAGGCCCACGCACCTGGCTCTGTCATAATGTTATCAGTCGGCCACATGTCAGGTGACGTGGAAAATAAAACAAGCGGGCACACGCACAACAGAAAGGCACCTCCACATAAAGAGGAACGAACACATGGGGAGCGCAGCCATGCACAACCGGAGCACATCAAGCGCGAGTTTAGTCCAAAGCATCCACTCACTTTTTAATGGCTTATTGTGTGTAATCACATGCTATTTTCATTGCATTTCTTATTTAACTGAAACACTGCAGTCACTAAATTGTCTGTTTGTTTTTTTTAACATTAGCAGAATGTATATATTTAAAAAAACAACTTTTGTTCGCATTTGTAAAGGAAACAGCTAGTGTCTCAAGTCATGTCAGACTATTCCTAGTTTAATGCATGATAAAGGTGCCCAGTACCTACTGTAAGCACAGACTGAATCATTCATTTCATTTTGCAGGAACTTAAACTGTTCTTCTGAGTCTTTTTTTTTTTTTTGCTTTGAGATTTCAAACAGGGAGTCAGCACATTTGTGGGGAGGTGGAATTTGAAAAATGCCCTGCTTCCTGGCTGTAGTTATAAACAAGACATTAAGTGGAACTTTGGCTAATTAAAAATAAGCAAGGCATCCAGAATCCCTCTGTGAGCTGTGCTGTAGCCAGCTAACAGCTCCTCCACACTGAATCAAAGGAGGTATGTGGTTCAACTGAGGCAGCAGGATTTCCCCAGTGCTCCGACTGGGACAATTCAAGCTCTTCCTGTTCCTCCAGTTCAAGAAGATTTGAAGTCCAGCATAGCTTGTGCACAATTCACTCGCTTTCTACTCAACGTTTCACTCTTGGTGGTTAATTTTATCCTCCGTGGCCCACAATCTTGAAACGCATTCATCCAATCAGGCTTTTTAATTGTGCATGTATTGTTCAGTTTAATATCGGACGGCTCTAACTCGCATTCACATTCTGTCTCACTCATTCGTTTGCTCCTTCATATGATTTCTATTCTCTCTGTGCTGCTTTATTCTCCTCTTAAGCTATACTATTAAAATTCCCTCGCTCACGTTACCTAATGGCGTGAACCAATCCTGTAATAGACCATCGCGTGGGTCAGAGGTCAGATCTAAATTTATAGTCAGTGGTTCAGAGCTCATCAGCTGAAGTTTTAATTTTTATTCTTTTTTTGTTGGAGTGAAAATTAAACAAAGGCAGAAAGTATGCTGGAAAAGGAAAAATTACACATTTTTAATAATATTTTTCAATACTATCATTTTAAAATATCAACTCTAATTCTGGTTTTGTTGTAAATGAGCAAATACTCCCTTCTCACCTCACACAGTGTTAAAAGGTTTAAAAAGAAATATGTTGGAGGCTTATATTTATTCTTTAATTTTGGAATCAGTTAGAGTATACTGTTATGAATCAACTTCAGATTGCTTCTGGTCTCAAAGCTAACATAGTGGGATATGTATCAACCTAGTACTAGCACTTTGATGCAATCTAGCATTTAGTGATACGCTCAAGTATGTCTAATTGTGCTAATTTGCATACTAAATACAGGCAACTTCTGGTATTTGTAGGAAAAAGGGATCTGAACTGTTTGGATTGCAAAAAAGATGCAAATAATTGAGTAGTTCAAACACCAAATATAACTTAAAATGCATTAATACACACAATGGAAAGTGTATTAGCTCTAATGCAGAAAATAACATCCACAGTCTTCCTCAGAGTAAAGCCAATCAGCGGCAAGGAAATGAAAGCAGCTTCTGGATTGGCTGATTTGCAAATGCCAGCCAATAGCGTGTTAGGTAGAATTGTGCCTAGATATTTCAGCCTCTTAAGTTCAATTTTTAAAAGTATTTTAGATATTCTTGGCATAAAATAAACAACAAAAAAGAGATTAATACAATATAAATAATTTTTCTTGGTCCACAGAAGAATTTGCACATACTGAGCAGGGAATGTGTGTGTGCTATATGCAAATTAACAGTATCTATTTACTTAACCATCTGCGTGATGGCCAAAACAAATAAATATGTATACAAAATAATTAATTCAGGCAGATAATTCAACCACAAATCTCATACTGGTGCACATTTATATAAGACACAAACACTCAGCAGATGACCGGTGTTAAAGAGCTCAAACTATTTATTGGAAATATAGGACCTCACTCAAGCATGTGCCAAAAAACACAAAAGAAGACAAATGACTCCATGTAACTGAGTTGGTACAAATCATTCCCATCAACAACCATCACACCCCGTTCTCTTGTGATTTGCTCCAGTCGTCCAATAACTATCCTAAAATGTAACATTTTATCCACCCGTGAAAAACAGAGTCCTCTCTGAGACTCGGATTTCACAGCTGGAAATAATAAAAAGCTGAATATATCTCTTCCCTCAAAAAACAATAAACAGCAGAGGGGTCGTGGAAATGCACTAAATTCAAAGTGAGACCACAGTTGTGTGGGAGGGATGTAGGAGAATGCCAAGACCAGAGATGGTGAGCTCAAACATGGAGTGGCGGATGAGAGTCAAGCTCTGCTGACAACAGGGACCAGTTCATGTATTATGCTGCGCAAGCAATCATACCGGTGTTGTGTTTGAGTGGCAGCCCTAGTTGCTTTTAACTATCAGGCATGTCTGAGTCAGATCACGTACTACACAAGTCACTTTCAGTCATGTTATGTCAAAGCTGCGGTTGCGTCCAAAAGCAAGCAAGGCATTTCTTATCCCAAAGAAATGACTTTCATAATTCTGAAAAGACAAGAGGACAGCAACCGCAAATTCAATTGCAACATAACAGAAAGTCTTTCCAAAAGGAAATACAAGGCCAATGGAAATTCAATTAAATGACGAAACAAAGCCCGGAGAGGGAAAGTGGCACAGCCTATGCTGAAAACAAGATATTAGCAGAATGCCAGAACAATAGCTTCAAATACACACATGCCTGTAATTACAGGTTTAACACAAAACTCCTTGAATAAAATAACAAAGTGTAACTGAGGTGGTGAAAAATGAACAGTGTGAAATGAAAACTAAATGTGCCCATTTACTGTTGAAAGAAATATTTCAGAATTATAGTGATAAAGCCAGGGATGTTTCAAGACACCATTGAGCTGATAAGGAAATACAATTTGATATAAAATTTTTGTTTTTAGATATGCAAAGTTTGTAGAAACATACCTTAAATGTCTTAGAGCTGGAATTGCAGCAAAAGGTGGTGCTCCGGTACAAATACTTCAGTCTGAGAGTCAGTGTAGAGGCAGAGCAGCATGAGTATTTACATTGCCTCACCACAAGGCAGATTATCACTCCAGCTTGTGTACACACAAACACTTCTGAGTTCTACATACAACCAACACTTCTAATGTTGCTGCACATTTTAACAATTATTAAACTAAAAAAGATTAGATGTTGAAAAAAATCTTTATCAGTTTAAGTTTAGGAACAAGAGTTGCTTTCCATGAGACAAACTCCATAAACTCTAATGTCTGTGCTTTTCATATATCATTCCACCCTGATATCGTAACATAACATGTCACTAATACTTTAATAATGATCTCCATTAAAGTTCTGAATAGACTCTGAGCTAAATTATTATGGCTTTTTTGTAAAGCATTTCCTGCTTCATTTGTAACACCCTTCCACATGCAAGCATAGTTTTTGGAGAAAAGACTGGAGAAAAGAGACGATTTAAAAGAGCTTCCAAAATGTAGATTTTTAAAAATTCAATTGGAGGAGATGCCAAGCGAATGAGAGATCAGGAGATAATTAATACTAATAAGGTACAGGCCAACTACACAGATACCTTCAATGTTCTTCTTTTGGACTTTTTCATGACAAAAGTGTTGTCACCAAGTTGTGTGTGGAAACGTTCTTTCTATCCATCCATGTTTTTCCAAGATCGGGTCATGAATATTGAAATACCAAAGGAAAATTAATGAATCCCTCACCAAAGAGACTTTCCAAGTGTTTCCCCAAGTAAAAAAATATGGGATCACCTCACAAGTCCAGGTGTATCTTAAGTGAGTTCTGGGTCTCCAACCAAATGCCCATGCCTGAAAAACCTCTAAAGGTATGAGTCTAGGAAGCTGATCAACTAACCAAACCATCAGAGCTGACTAGCCTCAGTGAGGAACAGCTCACAAGTACACCACAAAACATGAGTCAAGCCAAAATGTAGAGAAAGATGATCTTAATGTTTCCTCCTTGCAGATGGTGGGCCCACCTGAAGGGGGCTCACTTTTGCTCTATCAGGTTGTCTCTGAGGGAGATCCAGTGGGTAAGGCTCCACCACCAGGCGCATCCACCTGGACTTGTTCCCAGAATATGCCTCTGTCTCCCTAATCTGAGTGTTAAATCTGCCCATCAATCCTCCACACACACTTAGTCGTTGGAGGATTACAAGGTTGCTGATGCCTACTCCCAGTGGTCAATGGGAATTTGGAGGGGTACATCCTGGACAGGTCACCAATGAGGGTGAATGCAAGAAAAACACCAAAGCTCTTTTGTACTGTAAATACGTCAAACAAACCTCATAAAATCAACTGAAGCCACATGTCTAACTTTTAATCTTTAGCCCAACAAGGGAAAAAAGGTCTGTATCCACCGAGTAAGTAGTAAATAAGTGATGGAAGTGTACTGCTTTATTCTAGGGTAAATCAAAAAGGGTGTTGTTTTCTCATCTGACAAACACATACTGGTGTCATCTGTGGCTGTTCTGAGGTTGTGTTGTCTGGCCCTCAACATTGAGGCTCATATAATGGTTCCTTTTATGTCGTCTGAGAACGGCGCCTGATTAAAGAAAAGCTGCCATTCTGCCTTCAGCTATACCTCTGGAAAGTGGCATGCTGCCAGCACAACCAGATGGGAAACTGCTACTATAAATAAAAGACTGTAAACTTGTATATATACAGTACACACATAAGCTAACATAAGTAGGGCCTCTAAACTGCACTACAACACAATGTAAACATGAACCGCCGCTGGCTGAACTCACTGTACATCTGTGTGTTTAACGCCTATTCAACAGTACAAGCTTGTTAAGGATGCCTTCACTGTCTTGTAAACTACAGAGTCAACAAACGTTTTCAAAGAAAACAGGTGAGGAAGAAAAGAAGCAGCATGGAGTCATTTGAAGAGTCTGACCCACAATGCAGCTTTATCACGGCTGAGTTGGAGTGAACTCCATGCCCACAATCTTGTTTGTGCGTGACTAGAAGGTGTTGGCAGAAGGAGTTCCTGTCTTTTGACACAAATCTGTTGACTTGTGGCAGGTTGAAACAGCCAAACGCCTCCTAAGTCATGACTGATGCTCCTTTTGTCTGTCTAATCTGGGATTTGTGAAGTCAACAGCAATATCAGACATTTCTCCACAGCTCATGACTGTCAAAAAAGCAATGGTGATACATTGAAAAAAGAAAGAAAATTAATTTGCATAAGAATACCTAAAATGTAAGCAAGCTTTTCATTAGCAGGTAAGTGTAAAACCTCATTTAGACAGCCGTGATGAAAGGACAGGACCATGGTCTAGTCATCCAAATAAGAGTCTATGACTCTCTCAGGCTTCTGTTTTTTTACTCTCTTCCTCTCACTCAGCCAGATTCCATCACAATACTGGAGTAACAAGTGTGAAATTTATCTCTATGCACCACACACACACACACACACACACGCACACACACACACGCACACACACACACACAGAAAGTAGATAACAGAGGAAACAAACAGTACAAAGCAGAGGGTGTTGCTTGTCTGAGATTGAAAAAGTTTCTAATTTCAACACTAAAGAGCTGTTGAGTTTGTCACACATGATAATGACACGGGCAAAGTGAGATTGGGCGGTTTATGGTCGGGCAGTTGTGTTTTGTCCTGCAATTGAAATGTTGTAAGTTTGATTCCAGCTTCTTCTTGTCATACATCAATGTTCCTTTGGCCACTTGACCCCGAGTTGCCTAGCAATATCTGTATCTGTGTATAGATGTGTGTGTTCTCCAGGTCAGTGAAGAGGATCCAAAGGTGTTTCTAGGGCAGAAGGTAAAAATAAATCCTCCAGTGATTTGTCTAGTCTTCACTTGGCTCTTCTACCTGTGGGATTTGCCAAGAAAACCTGCAGAGGACGGTGCTCAAGAGATTGTTGAATCACATCCTCTGACTACATTCAGTGCAGAGGAGCTCCACACCTTATCTCTAAGGAGGAACCCGGCGACTCTACAGAGGAAGATCCTTGAATCTGGAATCTTATTCTTTTGGTCTGACCTCCAACTTACATGAAGTTCAACATTTTTCCTACCAAAAAACTCAAGGATTAAGAGAAATGGTTCCACTGTACGGTGCACCACATCTTTTTATGAACACGCTTAAATGATTTAAATATCCAAGCAATTTTGAGTTGGTACAAAAACGAATGGTAGACATGTTTCATTTATGACAGAGAAAAAGTGTATTTGACATATTAGAATGCTTTATTTGTAACTATAGTGGCAGTATGTCATAAAAGTTTTTAAAGTTAAATGTCTTCTGTCGCCAGTTTTAATTTTGACTAAATATCTTTTGCACAATGTAATGTAACTGTACTGAATCGCAGCTGTTAAACTAATGACCTTTGGATTTTCTGATTACATAGTATACCCTTATATTATACAATAATCAGCTGTTCTACTTAGTGATTTTCTGTATGGTGCACTCTCAAGCAGAGAGATTTATGGATCGCTATAAGAACTGTTTCAGAGCTCCATCTGGATACTTAATAGGTCTTTGAGAGTGTTTGTTGCGTTGTTAATAAGCAGCTGTTGACAGTCTCAGAGATTTACTGTCAGCTGTCAGATTTATGTTTCTCATGGAATTGCTTTCACACAGGAGTATGTCTGCACATTAATTAGCTTTTTTGCAAGCTTTGTAATTATCGATATAAAGCTGAGGGCCATACCCTGATAAATAAATGGTACTAACGGTGCAGTGTTACAGAAATGTACTGATTGGATGTGTGCAACTATGGTAATATCAAATTGGTGGAAACATGTACAGGTAATACACAATATACTCAGGATACAACACATTTTTAAGCAGTCCCACTTTTTACTCCACACTAAATCAAAAAGGTAGACTAAACATATCTACAATTTGAACACTATGTAGCAATGTGCAGGTTTTGGTTCCACAAAACATGAGATCGATTGTGTAAAATATGTCAGGCTAGTGTGCAAATAGATTTCCTGTTGCCTAAAAGAATACAAAAAATAAAGTCAGATATGTCTTTGATATATTCCCAGAGTGGTGTTGGAGGTAGGGTAGGTTATTGTGTAGAGCCTTGGTTTATATTGGGGTCAACAGTGCAAGCGAGACATTTTCTTTGCATACAGCACTATTTCAAAAACACAGCTGCTGTTTGCTTTCAGACTGCTTCCTGTACTGTCCAAGCAAGCTTCTGAATATATTTTACATGTCTCACAGTAATGACTTTGTTGCTTGTGTAGCAAAACCCAAAATGACAATGTTTCTCTTAAATTAGCTAGTGGAAGCCAGTAATTAGTCTCAAGCAAGCAATTTTAGTGGCATAAGATTGTTGTCTGAACTCTGTGGTGGGGTGGCAGTGGAGCAGCAGTGGAAAAGCAAAGTAGGAAAAAAGATGAGGTATAAGGTATGCAGCTACTAAGCTGATGGGTGTGCAATTTGCACAGCTTTTACCCTCAAATGAGTACTTTTACATTTCTTTACATAAGATGTGAAGGCTCTTGTATGCTAAAGTCCAGCTCTGTCACTGATACAATATCATGAATCAAACACCCCGCTGCCCTACACTTTCCTTTCCTTGCAGCAGTGGTAGAATGTCAGACTGAGGAGGAAAGAGTGAGCTGCAGAGTTGCCAAAAACGTCTAATTCCTTCCTACTTCCCTTATTGGCTCCATGCCTCAGGACAAACAGAAATTGTAGAAACAGAAGTTGCCAGATCCATCGGTTTGGCTCAGAGTTTAGAGCTTGATTATGTTTTTTTGTTGTTTTGTTTTTTTCCTTCCAGGAAAGACATACCCGAGTGCTCCATGAACTGGCCTGAATCCAGGGTCAGGTTCCGATTAGCCCAAAGCAGCTAAGTGAAAGCAAATGGACTTCTATTCCCAGTCATCAGCAAAGAAACACATGCCGCCTTGTAATCCAGCTAAAGAAAGAGGAGAAAACTAATGATTCATACAAAGTGGTTGCATCAAAGTATGCTGACTCAACTTACAGCAAGTATGGATTGTGGGAAATTACTACTACATCAGACACAGACAAGGTGAATCAAGGAAAAAATTGCAAAGGCAAACCCCAGTTTGCCAAGTGACATAGGCTTTTTGGTGAATCAAATATTTACAGTTAAAGTTTAACTTGAAATGTACATCTTTGTCTCCGCCTATCCACATTTCACACTGCATTTTGCCTTTTTTCTTTTGTTCCAACTCCCGTTTCATACTTGTAAAGACGGTAAATTTTACATTTCATTTACCTAACCACAGTATTCTAGTTTATTTCTTTTAATGGCTAAGCACAGTGTAGTAGATGACTTGGAGATACTCACATAAATGCTGAAATTTATTGCACAGCATATGTTGAAGTCTTTATATTACGACCTGTGACTTTGCCTTTCTGTTTGAATCACAGTTAAAGCTGTTGATTTATGGAATATGACAGTCCTGATCAAAATAACTCTGAAGGACCTAATGATAGATGTAATTTATTGGAGTCAAATTCTGCAGACGACTGAGTAAATTACAGACAATTAGATTAAATACTCAGTTGTCAAAGCAGATGAAAAATATTTCTAAACTAAAGCAGGTATGAATCTACTGCCACTCTTAAATGGTTGTTAAAAGACTGCTCCTTTATGGCATAACATTTGTAATACAAATGAACATCCTGGCAACTGAGGAAGACCGAGGTGTACCTATCTACTATCCCCTAAACTGAGACATGCCCAGAGAAAGTTCCTGAGAATACTGGTTTAAAAGAAAAAAATATATAAAACAGAACAAATAAAGGCTAATCTTGAAAGTGCAATCAACAAGGTTTGTGAAAGTTGAGTCAGAAGAATGAGGCCAAAAATGGATACCATGGTGACACATGGTCTTAGTCCTATGATCCCAGAGACGTGTAGAGAAAAAGCTACAAATGTAGTTTCTAGTAGCTTAAAATTAGAATAGATGTTTATTTAAGTACATTGCAGAGCAAAGTGATAAGATTCCTCCATTTTGTTTCTTGATATAGTAGGCAACAAATTAGGATTTCTGTGTTTTAAGCATTTTTATTTGGTTCTGAGCGGCTCATTTCTGTTATACTGGAGATAGTTTGGCACCATGGGGCATCAGGTAAATATGCTACTGTAAAGTTGTAGGAATACGGTTCTGGCAGAGTAGCATACATTTGTTTGTCTCTGGCTGCTTTATGGTTTTATTCAAGTAATGACCGTGTTAACAAGCTTTTGAAAATGTTTGGACTCCTGACCTATTTTTCCAAGCTAAAATTGCACTGATAAAGGCCAAAGAAGGGTTAGGAGAGGCTAATGGCCAGCCAGACAGATACCCTTCACTGCTCACACTCACCACCACAAGCATATTGTCCAATTAAGGTTATTCAACTCTCTGCTCTCCAGAGTCTGCCAAGGCCTGGACAGTCTGGTCAGAGAAGGAAATGGTGATCTGTCACACAATGGCATTGGATTCTGTCACTTAATTATCAGCGCATGGGCACAAGAGCGCAGAACTATAAAAGGCAGAGTGTTTAAATCTATACCCTCTACTCTTTTATCATGGCATTTGGACTAACTGAGAGTTAGAAGAGAGTGTTGGGAGGTGTGAGGGTGTGCATGTGTGTGTAGTGGTGCAGTGTCTCGACATTACACTTGCAGCAGCACTGTGAGCTCAGTTATAACATAGCAGCCTTTTACCAGTGAACCATAACTCTGACCTACAACTTCCTGGTAATGGAATGTTGCTCTGGCATGAAAATGGCCGTTAGAGCTAACAGGGTCATAATTTCACGTTTACATAATGTATCTTGTGTGTGGGTATGTTATATCAAATTAGCTTTACATGACATTTTGTCATTCAGCAGATCCTGGTATTGGCGAGTTACAAGCTACTCATCAATAATTGCAGGTAGGTTCTGCACAAATTACAAGATGATAAGTACATTGCATTCACCATTGAGCAGTGACAATGCTCAATGGTGAGAGCTTTTTGGCTCTGTAGGTTTGTATGCCGTCTTCCAGTGGGTGGAATAACACTTCAGTAGTAGGAAACAAATTACAACTTTAAAAAAAAAAAAATCTAAGCTATGTGTGGCTACAAACTCACACTGCAGTCTACCCAATGTGAAACATGATAGTGGTAGAATCATGCATAGGGGATTCCTTTTTCAGCAATATGATGGGCCAGAAAGTACTTGGCCCCAGTATCAAGTCTTTTGCTGCGTCTAACCACTTTTCTTGGTTAGAGATTCACCTTCTGCTAGGACAACACTAGGTATGCAGCAAGTACTACAATAGAGGAGTTTAATTCAAACCAATGAACCAATGAATCAAACTGATTTTGTTAAAAAGACATACTCTTTTTCCCTTTGGTTGTCATGTGACAAAATGTCCAACTTAATAAAGTATGGGTATTTTTAAAACTTAATGTAGTTTTGTTAATAGTGGCCAAGGAACAGTAAGAGTGCAGAGCTTGCAGATGATCTTGCATAACTTGAATAGAAAATAAATGAATCTAAAGATCTCAACTG